>NC_083475.1:10098182-10180682 GCF_030014155.1 Tachysurus vachellii
CATTTCTAATCTGGTCTTTAAATTCTTACACTTGTGATATGGTCTCAATATTTCTGCTTTTGCAGTCTTCGAAATATGGCGGCTTGTGATTCAATCGCTTCTGCCCTTTGGTGGTTGTTGGTGATGTCTGTTGTTTGGGTTTTTTTTTCTTTACATCTTTCAAAATGTTTGTCATCAACTGTTGTTGGTTTCCGTGGCTGACCTGCTTAATGTCTAATGGTTGTTGCTACAAAAGTTATTAATTTATTTCTTTAGGGCAATGGCTGTGTGAACTGCTTGAGTGAAATGGCACTGAGAGATTTTCCCTCTTTTCTCAGCTTAAAAATGTTTTTTCCCACAGTTGCTGCCCCTTGGCTCCCATGTTTCTATTATTTTTAGCAAGAAAATACAGTATTCACAGGCAGGTGAAACCAATGTCTCAAACCAAGAGTTGATATTCAGAGCTATTAGTTGTTTAAACAAGCAATCTATCTGGCCACATCTGGGAAACAGGAAGTACCTGTCAGAAAACTCTTTCACTATTCCAGCATATATCACTTGAAAAATGTGTAAGTCCCCAGCATCCCAGTTTATAACAACTGTTACTAGTCTGTCTTGTTTGTCTACATTTTAAGCATTTTCTCATTTGCACTTTCAGTTGTTTACTCATGTGTATGATCTTTGTGTTGTTTTCTGGTATTGTGTTCTACACAATTTGACCTGTGTTTTGATTTGACAGTTTTTGAATTGTTCTGCTTCTCTTTTAATATTTTTAAAATGCCCCATCATTTTTAGTAACCTCCATACATTTCCTCCATCCACTGAATTACTTTCATTAGAGAGTTGATTTTCCTTCTGAGGTGTGAAACTGGAAAATAGGGTTTAGCTGAAATAGTGTCAGTTTTTAACATTAGCAATGTTCAATTAACACACTAGAGTAAAGGTGTCAAATTCTAATTCTAAGCTGTACTTTTTTTGTTTGGGTTCTCCAATTTTTTCCCTAAATTTAGTCATAGCCAATTCCCACCTATCAGACAGTTCTCCCCTGCTAGCTACCAGGCAAAGGCTATCAAATTTTCCCTCTAAGAAAGTCATGTGACCATTTAAAAAAAAAAAAAAAAAAACTGCGCATACATCAGTCAACAGGATAACACACTCAGAGGAGGGATAACTCCATTATCTTGTTACCTTGGAATCTGTCAAGAGGTGATAAATATTCAGCAAGTGAGTCAATTCTTAGAATGTAATGTTTAGGAAACAGGATATATGGTCAAACATCAGGATCTGAGAGACTTTACAAGGCCAAATTGTGATGGCTAGACGACTAGGTCTGAGCATCTCCAAAACCGCAGGTCTTGTGTTGTGTTACAAGGATGCATAAGTTCTACTATAGCACAAGTTGCTGAAAACATTCATGCTGACAATGATAGAAGGGTTTCAGGACACAGTGCATTGCAGCTTCAGATTGCTCACGCTGACCCTTGTCCACCAACAAAAGCTCCTACAATGGACATGTGAGCATCAGAACTGGACTACAAGGCAATGAAAGAAGGTGGCTTGGTCTGATGAATCATGCTTTCTTTTACATCATGAACACCTTTTCTTTTTCCTTTTACATTCAGAGGTCTGTTGGAGTCCACGCTTCAAACAGTCAAAGCTGTTTTGTTGGGTACAGACACAATATTAGACAGGTGGTTTTGATGCCATGGCTGATCAGTGTAGATTATCCTGTTTCTAAATCAGCAGGGGCATATACACTATGGGGGCATAGTACCAGACCTCACTAGGTGATGAAATGTAGCTATGCCCAAATGCAAAAAAAAAAATTGGTGAAAACAGAAAAGGATAAGAAGAAACCCATTTACACTGAATTTACAACAAGAGAATCTGCCAACTGTCCTCGATCAAATCCAGAGTCAGTTAAGAACACAGTGTGCCTAGACAATCCAGAAAGTTGTCAATACTATGCATTGGCTAGGCAATCTTTTTTTGACCTGCAGTTCAAGCAGAATCTTGTCCAATGCATGTTCTTTGTGCCCAACCTGTCTTGAATGACTTTTCTTTTGGTATCAGGCACAACCATGCTATCCAAGTAGAATCTAAACAGTTCCCAACCTCATACTGGTAGTCACCAGATTCACCACCTGACATTCAAAGCAAGACACATATCATGGATACACAAAACTTTGCGAATAAAAAGACTTATTAACTTGTGTAATGTTTTACCTGATCTTAGAAACCTGGTCCAAAGCATCATTTGAAGTATTGCCCAGAGGGAATTCTGAAAAGTAGGGTGAGGGAAGCATCTACACATCTACAAACACAATATGCATTAGTTTGTCTGCTATCCAAACCACACACTGTTTTACATGCAAGAAGTCACCCACTTCTATATCAGAAGCTAAGTGTCAGTCGGTTTTCAAGGAAGGTGTGTGTGTGTGTGTGTGTGTGTGTGTGTGTGTGTGTGTGTGTGTGTGTGTGAGAAACACATTGTAGTCAAAGAAAATAAAGAATGTGTGTATATGTTTGTATGTATTTGTGCATGCAAAATAATTTTTGTTGATCAAAGCACTCGTGTGTGCAAGAGGCAGAGAGAGTGTGTTGGTGTGTAAAGAGGGTGTATTAAATCGACACTAACCTCGCAGGTGAGGCAAGTCTGACACAATGAGAACTTCCTACTGAGATACAACCCCCTTTTAATTAAATTTAGAGCTGTGGACTCGGCTGCCACTGTGTGTATGTGTGTGTGTGTGTGTGTGTGTGTGTGTCTAGCTGTCTGAGCCAGGTGTGTATGTGTGTGTCTCAAGCTCACAGTCCCAGCATTGACTAATGAGTTGTCCTGTTGGTACTCTGGTCACATCAAGAGCTGTGTGTGTGTGACAGGCTCTGGGGTGGAGGAAAGGCGACTAATTGAAATTTGGGGACAGACTAACACACACACACACACATGCTCACACACACACATGCTTACACACACAAACACAAACACATGGACAGGAAGGGGGAAGGATACACACTTGGGGCTCTCAGTCCAGCCATCACAAAGCAGTGAAAGAGTCCATTGTGCTCTTTTATCAGAAGAGGTACCAGTGTGTGAGAGAAAGAAAGAGAGAGAGATAGAGAGAGAGTGAGAGAGAGTGAGAGAGAGAGAGAGAGAGAGAGAGAGAGACTGAAGGAGTGTAATGGATGGAGAGTCGAAATGAGAGGATTGCAATTTAAAGCAATATCTGTCAGTTTTAGAAGTGCTATAGAAAATATTGCCTTGATTTCCCTGCAGCAGCATTACCTAGAGAGACGACGAAACTGAAGTACAATATGGGACGAGGAGATTATGTTCATCCTACAGGCCAGCTCGCCTCTTAAGACGTATACTCTATCAAGTAAAACAAAGCTTATTTGTTTATCAGTTACATATGGGTAATTTGTTTGAGCAAGTATTTTCCTTTTTGCACTCAGTGTGCTTAACATTGCTAGAGATTTTGTGGTTGGGCGCAGAAGGGAGTGTGGCATTCACAGTCCGCCAATACAGTGGCATTTTGAACTCACTTTGATTCCAAACAGTGCAAATTGTACCAGCTTTTGAAATCTTCTAAATTATGTAAGCTGGCCTGTTATCTGTAATACTTTAAATGTGAAGTCTAATTGTATAAAGTTTCACTGTGCTTTTTTTTTTAAAAATAGAACCCTGATTTCTGACTTGATCGTATATTGCAGGAATATATTATTATACAACCGAGACCCCTTTTACTTTTTTTCTGTGGCTGTTACAAGTTACTGCAACAATGAGCAGACAAATATAAAAATACGTGAAATTATTTTATGCTTGCATCATAATTTAAAATAAAAGAAAATATTCTAGTTTGGGGGCACGGTGGCTTAGTGGTTAGCACGTTCGCCTCACACCAGGGTTGGGGGTTCAATTCCCGCCTCCACCTTGTGTGTGTGGAGTTTGCATGTTCTCCCCGTGCCTCAGGGGTTTCCTCTGGGTACTCCGGTTTCCTCCCCCGGTCCAAAGACATGCATGGTAGGTTGATTGGCATCTCTGGAAAATTGTCCGTAGTGTGTGATTGTGTGAGTGAATGAGAGTGTGTGTGCCCTGCAATGGGTTGTCACTCCGTCCAGGGTGTATCCTGCCTTGATGCCCGATGATGCCTGAGATAGGCACAGGTTCCCCGTGACCCGAGGTAGTTCAGATAAGCGGTAGAAAATGAATGAATGAATGAATATTCTAGTTTACACTATTGCACACATACACATGAGAAGATAAACATTCTGCACACGTTCTCTAAACACCAGTGTCATTTGCAGGTGTGTCATCTGTAGATCCCAGAGGTTTATGGACCCAGATGAACACGTATCTCGGGTCAGACCAACTTTAGAGCGGCTTGACTGAGTTAAAGTTACAGAGCATGCCCTACTTCTTCTACAAATATCTCTCTTTTTGCTTGTGTTTTTGTTTATTTCTGAGGTCTGGTTTGAAAAGCTTTCAGATTTTTTTTGAAAGTCTGTGTAATAATCATACTGAGAAAACTTATCATAACCAGATGCATGGCTGTTGTGTTTGACAGGTACAGAGGCCCACCTCTGTCACTTAGAGAAAGAAACCCACAATGCTAATATATATATATATATATATATATATATATATATATATATATATATATATATATATATATATATATATATTTGGTAATGTTTCTAATTTAGAAAGCACAAGCAAAGGGGTGCGCATGTGGAATGAGATTTTTACCAATACAGAGATCTATTAAGCCATCATCTGCAACTTTTCCCTGATACACGTTGTGTGTACATTTAAATTTTTACAATTAACTCTCTAAAATAATCTTATAACCCCATGAGATTCTCAGTAATATTATGTATTGTACACATTATCACTTTCTAGAAAAAAATAGTTACCTAATAATTAGTTGGAATTCAGACCTGCTATGAGATTTCGCTGAATTTCCGATATGGTTCTTTCAGACAACGGTTATCTCTATCATTCACTCCGAGTCACATGCTGATGCATTTAAAGGCTTTATGATATTGTCCTTCTGCTTTATGTATTTGCTGTCATTACTGATATTAGCCTCAGTGGGTAGTTCTTTATTTTGAGGCACTCTGTGTCTGTGTGAGTGATAGCAGATATCAGTAAGCACTGTCTCTGTGAGAAGATGAGTGGACATATTGTGCCTCTCCAGAGCAGCTTAACTTAATCAGAATGGTCCTAAATCCATTCAAGCCAAGCAGTAGGTCTCAGGGGTGCCAAATGATCAGATTATCACCTCTAATTGGATGAATATGTCCCCGTCGTCTCTCGAGTTACCCATAAGTCCATTCCCTCGTCATGGATGCCACAGCATCGCTGCCAGAGTTGATGAATATTGAGCAGCTGTTGGGGTCTGCTGACACCTACACACCTTTAGAAACCCACTAACTCACACACACACACACACACACACACACACACACACACACACACACAGAGAGCTTTAAGCATGTGTAAGTCAGGGTCACACTTTTGCACAGTCCTATACTGTATATTATTGTGTTTAAATAGATTTAGAAGTCTTTTTTGCTCCATAATAAGGCCAGGAAGCCATTATGGATTAATCATACCTAAATTAATTCAAATAAATCAGATGGTATTATGGAGAAACTGTTTGGCCACAGGACACATCACATATTGTGGCCTCATTATTTAAGTTATTTTCCACCATTCCAACTTAACTCAGCTCAGACAACCATATAATACTAATGCCACAATATTGTGAGGTCCATTCTGAAGCTATCATGCCATGGTACTGCTACAGTATGCATTACTTCTAAGAAGAAAATGTCCTTCTCCATGAGGGTCAAAAATAAAAGTTCACAGGATCACAGTTGTAATGCATTGCAACGCATCTTGTAGATGTCACTGCATGTGTGTGTGTGTGTGTGTGTGTGTGTGTGTGTGTGTGTGTCTGTGTGTGTGTCTGTGTGTGTGTGAGCGTGCACATGAGAGAGAGAGAGAGAGAGAGAGAGATAAAGATCAAAGCATTCACTCTTTGAGTTATTTGTGAGTAATAAACTTCCACAAAGCCTAAGCCACATCTTGCCCATAGCTTAAGAGACTGTAGTTGGTCCACTTCTCAGGCTTGAAGGGATTTCCTATTACTTATATCAACACTAACTATCATAAGTCCCACATGGGATTTACGATGCTGTACAAGCAGCATTTTTAGAGGATGTTAAAAGATGAGTGAATTGTCCCCCTCTATCTGTTTTATCCATTCTGGTTAAAGTCTGTTTGAAATGATTAGATTATAAAATAGTACTGTCTTTCAAACCATGCATGCAAAACAGGAAACAGGAAATAGCCAACAGTTTAATCTTCTTTCATACACAATATACAGTACCACATTGTGATAGTCACGTGATAATCAAGGGGCTCGTGCAGTTTAGGCCAAAAAGTTACATATAGTTAATAGTATTTCTGCAATGAAAAGCTCATATCTAGACCACTTTCTGTATGCTAAAGGATTCCATAAAGAAACCTTTTGAAAGAAAGAAGAAATTCATAGACCATACAGACCATGCTTGTATTTCAGCCCGACTAACCACCAGGTGTTTTTTTATTAACACCTGGATATTCTAAGCTTCAACACTGGCAGATACGCAAAACAAAATACCCCAAGCAACAGCTAACACTCTGTGTGAGTGTGAAAATATTGACTACATACATGGCTCAGAAAAGAAATCGCTGGTCTTGGAGCTGAAGGCATGCACATTGACTCTGATAATGCCACAAAACTCTCATTACAGCCTGAGGTCCTTGTTCGTCTAATGATGCTTGTCCAAGACACATGGGGGATACATGTGAATATATTGCACAATGTTGGATATGGCATAGAAAAATCAGCTGCTTAGGGTTTTTGGTCTATTCCATCTGTGGTCCCCAGCATCGCCTCTCTAGTGAAGTCACCATGTGAAACATTATGTTCTGAAGTCTTCTGTCCCAGTATTGAGCAGACATATGTATCAATGACTGGCAACAAAGGTTATAATAGTGCATCTAATGTGAATGAGTAACTGTATGGTGATTTTCCAGCAAGGCCTTGCTTCTAACAGCAGGATACATGGCACAAGAGCTTGAGAAACCCTTTGGCAGTTTGGATAAAACCGAATCTCAGCTGTAGCTGTACATGCTGCCTAAGAGCAACATTACTAGGCTGCACTGGCCTGAGATACAACTCTACAAAACCACTATATCACTGCCTAATGCCTGCCAGTGAAGAGCGGGTGATGCCAGTGGCATGTTTAATGGACAGTGATTTTAGGTGTTGGAATACTGATGATTCTGGAGCCCCTTCATGAGTCTTTAATTAATGTATTCCACTTTATCCAGAGCCACACTGAGATATGCTGTAAAGAGAATCAGCTCATTTGCTGGATGCCAAGGTTGTAAAAAAAGGTAACATTTAGAAGCGGAAGAGTCTCAAACATTAAAGGGGTAATATATCAATGTAAATCCTTTGCAACTTGAAAATGAAAACACTACATGCACTAAACGTTAGCTTAAACATGGCCAGGGTCCATGTGTATCCAGAGCTTAACCCAGGAACACTGGACACTTGACAGGCATAGACACTGTATGAGGCACTAGTCCATCACAGGGCATCACGCACACAAATTCACACCTAAGGGCAATTTAGAGTAGCTAGTCCCCCTACCGGTATGTCTCGGTAGATGGAAAGAAACCAGAGAAATCATCAGATCATCAGAACAGAGGTGTGAGTAATTTTGACTAAAAACCTCACCTTAAAGTAAAGTAAAGCTAATACATAGCAAAGAATGTGTGTTTGGAATTTGGTGTTTTTGCAAGTTGCATCCTTTTCTGCATTGATTTTGTCATATCTGTGGCCTTTGCAGTACTCCAAATGGACTGATCAGCGTCATTATGACTGACTAGGTCAACCTGACCATGGTATGACTCATGGCTCTGACTGGAAGGAAAAAGTGAAACGGATAAGTTTATTCTTTAATCTTACAAGTGATCAGTTTTATATAATTGATGCTTCGTATATCAGCAGCTAAAAACTAATAATTCAGTAAGGTACTGCGATATTCTGGTTCAAATATATAATCACTATGTATATATACTGTATAGGCACATCACTTCTATGTGTCTGTTTGTAAAAAAAACAACAAGACTTGTTCATTCACTTTCTCTCTCTCTCTCACTCATTTTCTACCGCTTATCCGAACTACCTTGGGTCACGGGGAGCCTGTGCCTATCTCAGGCGTCATCGGGCATCAAGGCAGGATACACCCTGGACGGAGTGCCAACCCATCACAGGGCAAACACACTCTCTCATTCACTAACGCAATTACACACTACGGACAATTTTCCAGAGATGTCAATCAACCTACCATGCATGTCTTTGGACCGGGGGAGGAAACCGGAGTACCCGGAGGAAACCCCCGAGGCACGGGGAGAACATGCAAACTCCGCACACACAAGGCGGAGGCGGGAATCGAACCCCGACCCTGGCGGTGTGAGGCGAACATGCTAACCACTAAGCCACTGTGCCATTCAATTATCTAATATTATGTTTAAAATCAGAAATTTCTGCAATTATGTACACTTATCCTATAACAATAACATAGTTTTCAGGGATTCTATATGCTACTTTTGTTTGAAAGGTTATGAGAAAGCATGAATGCAATCTAATGTTGGAATTTCACCTGCGATAATTGTACTTACCTTGTTAGGGAAAGGTGTAAGCACTAAGAAAACACATGCATCCATTCATCCATGCATGTTGTAATGTGAGAAGTTTTAGGTCTGTTATTTAAGTCATTGTTGAGTCGATTAACTCAACCCAAAAATGTTGCACAGCCTCTCCTCAATACTGTTTGCCAATATTGTAATGTCAAACAGTGACATTTTGGACTAAATAAAAGATCACTGTGTCTCTCCCCACATCACAGAGACTTCAGATCAGCTTCCAAAGGAACAGCCAATTTTAAAGAAAGTCTAATCATTTAGGCAAGCAGTTGGGATGATGCTTCTCTGGTATCCATATATAAGCTTACATGAAACATTACACATATAGGTCTAGTGCACAACTAACTCACCAAGCTACAGTAATGTCTTAGCTGACCAGAATCAATAGGATTACACAGAGAGAAACTATACCATGTCATGGGTCTATATATGTACCATATATTGAACCATGTCAGATTGAAAGATCTGAATTAACACTGTTATTGGAGATAGTAACTGTAAAAATAACTGGACGTTACTTGACTACATCATTCGTTTATATACAAGAGAGCTAACAAAAGGTCTAGAGTTAATTCAAGATGTGTTATTCAGATCTTCAATCTATTGCCAACAAAAGTTAGAGAGAGAAAGAGAGAGAGAGACAGGGACAGAGAGTGAAGGAGTGTAAAAATATAAGTGGTTTGCCATAACAGCCACTGATGTAACCATACAAATTCACTCCCCCACACCTTGTTGCGAGGCAAGAGGTCTGGCTCTGTGTTCCGATTTGGACTGCCCTCTTGCTCAGCTCTCCTTTTCTTGCATGAATGTGTGTGTGTGTGTGCGTGTGTGTGTGTGTGTGTGAGTGAGTGTGGGAGACGCTTACGCAACGACTTCCGGAAATAAAGAGTGCTCGAGTCTCCAACTCAGTGGCTTCTCTAGGCTGCAGTCTAAATCAGTGCTTAAAGCAGCCATTATTCCTCTGCCTCTAAGTGAAATGTTGTTATTATTATTATTATTATTATTATTATTATTATTATTATTATTATTATTATTATTTGTGTTTTTTTGTTGTTGCTGTACATAATAATAATAATAATAACAGTCCATAATAATAATAATAATAATAATAATAATAATAATAACAGTCCTGTTGTCAGGACTCAGCCCGGACTTTGGCCACGTGCATCTGTTTACGATCCTTGTCACGTGTCTGCCCTGCCTTCGTCTGCTCCTCCCTGTCTACACACCTGTTTCCTATTGTGATTACCCTGTGTATTTAACTGTGCCGCGTTGCCTTGTGCAGCGCAGAATCTACTGTTGTCTTGTCCTGTCTTTAGTCCGTGTGTTGTTTAGTGTTTCCTTTGTTATTAAAACCCCGTTTGTTTTGCTATCCTGCGTTTGGGTCCGTTTCTATCCCGCGTCATGACACCTGTAGCCTCTGCGCTTTTTTTTTACATTGACCCTGGGACACATTATGTGTTTACAAAACATAATAAATGCTGCTCACTCAATCTCACCATAACAAATGTTTGCATATAATATTCCTAGAGAGAGAGGTTCAGTTTGCTCCTTGGGTCAGTGGGTCCGTTTACCAACTCAGATTTGGCTTCAGAAAATATATGCCCACGAATATGAGCACACACCATATTTGGTTCACTTTAGTTGAACCACTTTCATATTGTTTTCTTAGAGATGGGTTGATGCTGGACCAAGATCACCTCTCAGAACAGTTGTATTGATCCTACACTCTAGTGTGATTGTTGTGTTCTCAACTGCTGAAAAGAACTGCACTTCATATCTCTCCATTGTCTCAACCAGAAAGGTAATGACACAATTCCATTTTTGGGGCTAGCAAATGTTAGCACAAGTCACCGAACTAAGTAGCTTATAGTGAGATTAAAACCATTTTTTCACTGTTATTTTGCACAAGAAACAAAGAATGGAGTTAGCAAATAGCTAACATTAGTCTTCCATTACCAAAGTTTAACATAAAAGAGCTTCAACATAAATGGTAAAGATGTAGCTGTCACACAAGTTTGCCACTTAAGAGAAAGCTAAGCAAGGTTCTTTTACTTGCATGTTATTCACTTGTGTTTTGTTATCTCTTTGCCTGGAATGTACTGAGAATGCTAGCATAGCCAAGAAGCTTAGCTTCCAATTTCTCTCTCTCAGTGTCTCTTTCTCAGTGTGACACTGGAGAGGCTATCACATCTGTTGAAAGCAACTGACATACTGACACTATCTTCCTTTAGCCTGAAGGCCCCTTTTGCACCTCCATCCTTCCTGCTAACAATGCAGCTGGTGTGCTCTGAAAGCACTCTGTCACCTCGCTGGAATAATCTTTTTTCTCTGACTTCATTACAATGGGGCCCTAAATATGGACTCCACCTGCCAGCTCTACTTGTCAGCCACACATTTAAAGAGAGGATTCCTAGGTGTAATGTTTGTGTGTGTGTGTGTGTGTGTGTGTGTGTGTGTGTGTGAGTGAATGATAAGGGTAATTAATAGCCTCCTGTGACACTGAAGTTTGACTGATTTAAATGCCAGGAGAAGGATAATTAGTAAACATGCTCACCTCAACTCCCACTACACACTCTCTCATACACGCACATACTTTAGATCCTCTAATGTTGGGCATTTAGTGAAACGTTTATTTATTTTGAACAACTCTGAATGAATTCCATTTAATGAATCATGAGTTCTTTTTTATTTATTTTTTTTTTTGTTTTTTTTTTCTCTCCACAATCGGTTGTGCTTGTTTTGATTTTCCACTTTGTAATGATGTCATTAAACATCATGAACTGTGAGTGCACCAGCCCAACTTTGAAAATACCTAGATAAAACTTTTGGATCTGTGGTAACCTGAGAATTGTGATATCAGAAGATTATCAAAACTGTAAACCTGTGAATTCTGAACCTACTGTTTGTTTAACCAGAAATATATTTTAACCGCAATGAGTCTAAATATGAGTAAGCCGTCTTGATTAGCCTTGATTAGCCTAGCGACCAGCTTGCAAATAGTGAACTCACAGGCATTTCTAACGTTCTGTTATATACTGTAGTAAGCATAAGCTAAAGTTTTAGAGAGGTAGGAGAAAACTGGATACCCTAGATAACATTCAAGCAGAAATTACCACATTACACTATGCATGGAGTACAACTTAAGCTCAGGATTGAACAGGGGACCCTGGAGCTGTGAGGTGACTATGTCACTTAAATAAAGCCATCAAATACAGAACTAAGTAAATAAATGTTAATAACTTTTTTTACATTTTAATTTATTCAGATAGTGCCCTCATCCAGCCATAAAACATCCTCTATCCTCAATACCATTCAGCACAGAGGGTCAGGTAAACTGCTGGCAAGATTATTACTGACCCTCACCTTGTACACCACCTTTTTCAATCCATTCCCTCAGCAAAGACTCAGTGCAATCTAAACTAGAGCACACAGGCACACAAACAGCTTTTTTTTCCAGAGCAGTGGCCATCAACTACAGAAAACGCTTGACACTTTAGCCTCAAACTTCCCTCTGAATAATTATATCATCCGTGCAAAAATGTATACTATAATACCATTGCATTAGCTCACATTGCAATTAGCACATTTTACTTTAACACATATCATTTATAACTATTTTATACAAAAGGTCAGATATTACTTTGAGATATATCCCTTTCACTGAAGAACCAGTTCAGATGACACTTTACTAGTTGTGATCTAACATGAATCGTTAGGTTTTGCCAAAAGTTGTAAAGTCCATGCAAAAAAGTGCAAACTGCCATTAAAGCAAAAGGGAGACATGCTGAATATTTAGACATTTTATGTGCCTAAAGACAAATGCCATATAAAGTCTGACTGCACTGAAAAATATACATCACATTCAAGCCATTGTACTGATTATTATAACTTTTTTCCATGCAGAATATTAGAAATAAAAATCTAAAAATATAAAGTAAGAAAAATTATATATTATATTATATTATATTATATTATATTATATTATATTATATTATATTATATTATATTATATTATATAAAGGAATATTTCTACTATGAAGTAGAAAACTACAATGAGTTGTGTACATTTATTTATTTATTTATTTATTTATTTATTTATTTATTTATTTAATAGATTCACAAGGCTATTAAATCTCTGCACACATTATGATAATATCCTTGTTTTATTGTTACGATATGGTTAAAAGAGGTACTGAATTGTTGAAAAGCCAAAAGGAAAATTATCTAATTAGTTCTTCACTGGGGTCTGTGAAGATTTCTAGCCGCCTCATGCATCCAATTAACTGCTTATATAATTAGTAACAGTGAAATCAACTAATCACAATTTTTTATTTTTATTTTTTTGTTTAACCATTTAGTGTTACAAAGCGTAATCTAAAAACCTTCTGGAAGATCAAGATGCTATAAACGTTATTTAATTTAATTTTACCTACAATAATTTGTCATGGTTGTGTTGAGAGTGTGAGCCATAAGATTCAGAAAGCACAGTATATTCCTCTCCATTAAATCAGTACTTAAAGGAGCATTATAAAAACATTTCTCAAAGTTGGTCACGATTAAGTCTCTAATAGCATTATGTTTTCTCATGTCCATACATACACAATGTTAGGATTATTGAAGCCTAATAGAATACTGTAACTAGTGCTAGCAGTGCCAGACAGCCATGACATCACTTAAAAGTATTTATTAAGGCCACTGCTGAACTTTCTTATAGAAATGTAGGTGGGAAAAGGACTCGACATTTGCATTAGAGAAGATAATATTGCCTCATAGTTTGATCCTTAGCTAGCACTATGCACTAAAATGGCTTGACAGGAGACCCAAATAAATGAAGTTGATATTTGTGGCCCTCTTTCACAGCTACAGCAATTCCACTATGGAATCTAGGCTAGGAATCACAAGGCTCTATGGCAGTTCATATGAGGGCAGATGTGCTTGCTTAGAGATCCCTAGTTCCTAGATATAGTATTTCCTTTCAGTTAACATTGATTTATTATATTTGGTGAATTATGACCATTACATTTCTCTTATCCCTGTGACTTATCGTGTAATCATGCTCCACAGGAATACACCTCTTTATAGAGGCAGGAATAGTGCGAACATTTTTACCTGACCTGTACCTTACCTGTACTGATTATGAGAAATGTGTCTTGGCTGTTCTTTTTTTCTTTGCAATGAGTTCTCATGTGGTTTTAAGTTGTAACCTCAGATATTTGCTAGTTAGCATCATTAGCTGAATGGAAGTTAGGTAGCTTTGCATACATTTCTATGAAGGTGGTATATCCAAAGCACAGATCTGGCTCTGTAGATGATACACGTGATTTTGTTATGTGAAGCTGCTATTTAACAAATTCATAGCTTAATAATGATTGTATTTGTGAACCGATCCAGAAAGAACATTGCTAATTCTATGTCTGTACTGTAATTCTGTGCTGAAGTGGTAATGATACAGGGAGAACCGACAGATTTAGCTGAGGATTTTCTGTCAGTGCAGAAAAAAGCTGTTAGCATTCATTCTGCAGTCAGCTGCACTACTGTTTTAAGTATGTACATATCATTTTATACAACAGTTAGTTCCAGACCTCTCATGTGATTGGTTAAGCAGTGCTCCAAGAGTGCTTATATATACTACAGTATAACCACACTGGGATGTTTCACTGTGTCTATCACTCCACTTATCTGTGTTCGCCAAGTACATTTCCACTTCCTTGACTGAATTGGTGGGGGGCACGGTGGCTTAGTGGTTAGCACGTTCGCCTCACCTCCAGGGTTGGGGGTTCGATTCCTGCCTCCACCTTGTGTGTGTGGAGTTTGCATGTTCTCCCCGTGCCGCGGGGGTTTCCTCCAGGTACTCCGGTTTCCTCCCCCGGTCCAAAGAAATGCATGGTAGGTTGATTGGCATCTCTGGAAAATTGTCCGTAGTGTGTGATTGCGTGAGTGAATGAGAGTGTGTGTGTGCCCTGCGATGGGTTGGCACTCCGTCCAGGGTGTATCCTGCCTTGATTCCGAATGATGTCTGAGATAGACACAGGTTCCCCGTGACCCGAGGTAGTTCGGATAAGTGGTAGAAAATGAGTGAGTGAGTGACAGAGTGATTGAATTGGTTACGAAAGTAGTGAAAGTGACATCAAGCATCCGATAATTCCCAGAATTATAACTTTTGACTTAAAATATAAAAGATTGTCAGCAGGAAGCCTTTCTTTTTCTATTTTCATTGTGAGCCAGCTAACCAACAGGCCTTTGTTGAGTGTAGCATCTTCAAGATCTATAAAGCAATATCACCTTCACAATCATGCGGTTATAAGAATACCGGCATGGCTGTGATTAAGTATAGCAATGCAGGCAAATTACAGCTGTACTGATATTCAGTATTCAGTATAACTGTGTTCTTATTCGTGCGATATTGCTTAAACATATCATACAATAAGTCATGCAGCCATGAGGATATCAGTAATGACTGAAGTTGACATGTTGGACATATTTACATGTTTTTAGATCATATCGTTTGAAAGTTTTTTATTTATTTTAATATGGTCTTTAATGCATTATCCACAATATTAAACAAATGTTCCTCCTTTTTTTTTGATTCGTTTTTTTTTTTCCTCGAAGGAAATTCATGATAATAATAAAAAAGAAATATCTATAGAACACTCAGTTTCAAGTGGTGATTCTGCCGGAATCAATTTTATGAAATCTGAAAATTGCAACTCAAGAACAAAAACTGTGATTTCTCTACAGAACAATAGTGAGACAATGGCACTGTGTGGAAATGAGAGAATGAGGTGAGATTAATCTGATTATTATTTTTACTGGCAGGGAGAGACCTGTGCAATAGATAAAAAGCAGAGATAGGGAAAATAGGGAAAAGGGAAAAGAGAGAGCAAGAGTGCAGGAGAGAGGGAGGGGGAGGATAAGAAGCAAGGAAGATTTCCTATTCCGTCAGACGGCTCGTAGCTCATTCATTATTTTGTGGAAGCAATTACCGCAGCCACCTGCTTTATCTATGGCAGTCATTGTTTCCAGAGCTGTCTGAGCCATCCTCCCCTTCCTCTCTATCTCTCCCCTCACTCTGTCTTTCTCTTTTCTATCTCGTTTTCTTTCTGTCTCCTACCTCTCTGTCTTTCTCTGTCCCCCATCTCTTTTCAAGTCTCATATCACTTGTTTTCTAGTTTTCTAGATTTACTTGCTATTATTTTACTGAGCATTATGTGCTCTCTCTTTCTCTCTCTCCCTCACACACACACACACACACACACACACACAAACACACATACTTTTTTTTTCCTTTCAGTAATGGTTGCTCTGAGTGTGGAGCTTAGCCCTTGCTGATTAAAGAAATCCATTTTTGTGTGTTAATAATAAATGGATCACACACACATACGCACGGTGTGTATCACACACACCCTGTTTTGTTTCTCTCTTAACGAGGTCAGGGAAGTCATTCCCTACTGTGTGTTTGTGTGTGTGTGTGTGTGTGTGTGTGTGTGTGAGAGAGAGAGAGAGAGAGAGAGATTGTAATGCCATGTTATTTATAGGGTAGCATTCAGTAATCAGCCTGTAGTGAAAATCTACCCACTTATAATGGAAAAGCCAGAAAAGCAGAAGCACTCATCATCATTATGTTAACATTATAGCAGCTAAATCAATTACGACCAGCTGCCAAATGCAGACAGAGTCCTTCCAATCAGCTGTGAATGAAAAAGGAGATCTTTTAAATGTTTCTATTAATCATATTTAGAAGGGGGGAAAAAACAATGATGGAAAAAAAAAGAAAAAAAGTTTGATTTAAACGTAGATTTCTTTAATTCTTTCCTGGCCTCGGTTTTCATTGTGTTGGTGCATTCATATACTGATTTTTAAAAACAATAGCAAATCGATCAACGGAGTCACTGAACAGGATAATCTTAATTTAATCCTTTACCAGCTCAAACCATCTGGATTAAATGTGTCCATTATATATACTGTCTGTAGGAAGAAGTGATGTAACACAATACCCCTGTCTGTATCTGTGTCTATTTAATGCTCCAAATATTTATAACTGTCTATAAAAACCTACAATTAAAAAAGACCCAGAGGTAGGAATGCCCGCAGTGCCAGCATGCACTGTGAATTCTGCCTCTGACTGTTTATCACATTTATCGCTCGAGTTCATTTCCTTCAACTAGTGATGGGTGTAGGATTGTTTTCATTTTCATTATTTTCTAATGAATTTATCTGGTACTATTTCCCAGAATATAAACAAACTGACAGCCTAATTAAAAGCACATCAAGTGCTTTCCGGGAAAAGAAATAAAATCTAACTTATTTCTTTGTATTTGTATGCATTAAAAAGCCTCTGCTCAATCCAAACAATGTATTTTTTTCCATCCTCAATAGATAGCTTGTTTACTTATCTAATTAGTTGTAATTAATATATTAATTATGAACCATTGTTAAAATCGTTCACAGCTGAGTGAATCTCTTTTTGAAGCTACAGTACTTCATAGTTCATGATTTTTCATTAGATGATGATTCAGTTGCTGTTAGTGAATGTTTTTGGGATCTAATGTTAAGTAACAAGCGAAATGAGTGAGAGCACGATGAAATGGTCAGCTGCGGTGGAAGGAGACAATCCTTCATATAAAACCTATAGCATGATGAACACATTTTACATCTATGTTCTCACTCAGTTTTCTCAGTTTTATAACTCAGAAACTGTTTTATTGTACAAAACCCACCATTTATACTTGATGTTAGGTCTCAGGGTTTATTCACAATAGAGAAAAAATAAAGGGGTTTATTTTCACAGCACTGGTCTGGAACATACTTCTATGTTTTGTGTTGGTTTGTGAGCATTGAACTGTTTTATCAATGTCTAAGATTTGTGTTTGAGTTACACATGAGTTTATTTCATGTTTCATATCTTAAATGTTCTCCTTTACATTTCTAAAATACTTGGAAATTGGTGGATTTCCAATGTATTACTTAAAACACCAAAAGAAGAGTATCTCTGATCACTCGTGTAATCTATAAGCAAGAGATTTGGAAATATAAATGACATATAAACGGAAATGTGGAAATTTGTAAATTCTAAATTCTGGAAATTCTGGAAATTTGAGAATGTAAAGTACATCTAAGGAAATGCATCCAAAATTATTATGTATTTGAAAAAACAAAATTTTCTATACATTCTAAGCAATGTACTTAAAATCATTTAAAAACGGAGAAGATAGAATTCGTAAATCCTTTCTATTCTAGTTCAACAAAAATTGTTTCAAATTTATTTTACATTCATTTTTTATTTTTATATTTTGCTCATAGCATAAAAAAAATCAATAAATGATTGTCACAATGACCAGACCCTCTCAAGACCAAAGTAGGTGTGTCAGGAGCCACACCTTTAAAGCAGAGGAGGGATTGTGTCAGGTCTACGTTACCCATCAGCCGCTGCACTTGAAGAAATCATGCACACTTTGTTTTTGTGTAATTAGAACAGAGATTAAGTTCTGTATCTGGTTGCACACTTGTTTTGTGATTGCCAAGCTCACATCATGTTCTTTTTTTCCTGTGTGCACCTCAATGTTGTTGTTTTTGTTTTGTGTGCCATGCGTCTGAATTCGCGAATTTAACTATATCCAAACTTGCATCTGCCTACAACTCCAATCCTCGAGTTACTTTCTTTGCCAGCAGAGCTTCCTTTGGAACTAGGTAGGTTTTTCATGTATGCATGCTTCCTTTCTATTTACGAATAGCAAAGTGAGCATGACCTTATACGTGTAGCTATTAAAAGGCTCCTACTGAGGGTCATGCTCTTTCCAATAACCCTTAGAGGAAGTGCATTCAAGATGCTGAATATAGAATTCTAATATTGAGGTTTTTTACTAAGGTGGTGAATCAGGCACAATTGCAGGTGAACGACGGAAAAGAAAAAAGGATAAAAACACGGAATAGGATTAAAAAAACAAGAAAAAGAAAAGAACTGACCTTTAATTGCTTGGAAAAAAAATGGTACAAAATAGAGTGTTCATATTTTACACTGTGTCTTGAACTGGCTTGAACTGGAACCCCCACTCTACCAAGCTGTCAATATAGTCCCAGAGTAACTAGTTATCCTGACGATCGTTTTAATGACTGCATTAAAAAAGCTCATAAGAATCACTTAAATCCAGTGAAGAGAAAAGAGTATGTCTAGTGTCTGAGGCATTAAACCTGGCATTAATGCAGATTCCCGATGCAGATACCAATGGTATCATTAACATTAAAGGCTGCAGTACTGCATGTACTGTATATTGAAGAGGCATGAAGCTGAATATTATTGGCGCTCACACAATGGTTTGCAAAGCATATAAAGCTATGGCAAACATGTGCTATACCCCTAACAAGGGGCACAGTCTCTCTAGGACCCTAATTAGACAATGCCTGTAATTGCAGACTCAATAGGAAACATGGCAGTGAAGTGCAGTGCATCACAAAGACAAGACAAGGCAACTGGCTCAAACACCATGTAAACCATCCTGTACCACCTGCCTCTATTACATAGCAGGTCTCTGTACTGCAGGCCTAGGAGGCACTAGAACATTGTATTTTTTCTGTCTGAAATAAACTAGTCAGAGGCAGGCTACCATTAGATGCCTTTGTTTGCCACTATTGTTCTAATTCTTGAGCTAATCCAACAGTTGACATTACTGTTGCATAGACTTTAATACTAGAAATCAGACCAAATGAACTCACACAACAGATTGAATTTAATCACATTTGTGATTTGATCAAAGGAGTGAGTGATTTTTGTAAACAAAGCAAAGCATATCTATCCTTCTGAGTATTGTTCTAAGCAGTCGACTTTCAGCATCTTAGACACGTACACATCACTGCCTACCTTTGCTGGATTTTCCGGGTTGAATGTTGCTTCAACGCAACCCATGCGTTAGAGAGAACTATCAAAAGGTTGAGTGATTCTCATCCTCAAAAAAAAACAAACAAGCAAAAAAGTATCATCACTTGAGTTATTTTGTACCTAAGTGGCCTAAAGAACAGTATCAACATCTTGAGTGATCCTCTTCCTCAATAGTAAGTATTAACACCTTTAGTGTTTCTCGGTATCCATACAAAATGGTATTTGCACTATGAATAGTCTCTTATTTCACTATAGTGATGATTTTAATACAAGGAAACTGTCTTGGTATTCCGGAGCAAATGGAAGTCAAAGTGAAGGTTATATCTGTAACTGAGTGGACAATCACCTGGGTCATGCAAGATGATGAAAATGTCCGGAGGACAAGTGTGATGTAGCATGTGACTTTTATATGCTACATATATGAGGATATGGAATAAGAATAAGAATAATCACTTTGAATGACTTTCATGGAAAGAAAGATAGAAAGACTAAGAAATAAAATGAGTTAGTCCTATTACAGCTTCAAGCTTCATTCTACTTTTATCTGTTGCTCTCGTTTCCATTTCATATAGAGATCTCGAACAGATCTAGCATGAACTTACCCAGGTTGCCATACTCCTGCCTCTGTCAATTACTTGGTTATTATTTCTGAGCTGGTTTGTCCGAGTGGGTTTATACGACTGACTGGTTGAATCATACGGTTGTCAAGGGTTACAATGTCCAGAGATGTAACTGCAGTAACCCTTTGGTATATTCTGACTTTGTTTCCATGGCTTCATTGAGCAGATGGAGTGATGATGAGGAGAGTAATGACTAGAGCTCACAGACACCAAGATCAGAGACATAAAAATAGCCCTTATTCATTAAAGTTAAAAGCATATAATCAAATCTGATCGTCTAACAAGAAGATCCCACTGACAGTTTATATGTCAGTGTCATCTTTGGTGCTTATGATGTATTATGTATATTAGCATACCATTTATATGCTTGGCATGCAATTACATAATGATCAATATTACTATTATGAATGAGTATAGCAAATTTAGTTAGTAGATCAGTGTAGCAATAACAATAATAATAGCAAATATTAATAATCATGTAATTGTGAACTTGGGAATCATATACTAAAATATAGCTAATGTGGTTTCTTCTATGAAGAAATCTCTATGTGAAAGAGATTTTACAGCAGTATATATTTGTCAGATCATTAGTTACAACTTCAAAGAAGTCATATACACTTTGAATTGCTAGGGGCATCATTTAGCTCTGACCTGATGCAGAACCTTGGAGAGATGAACCACAAACCTGGGTTATTTACAGACAATTGTCAATTGACATCAATTGTTTCTTGTAAACTTGGCTCTGTTAGAATTTCACTTGTGATCACGTTTCAGATTTTGTCTGTGTTTTCTGTATCTCTGATGAAGCTTTTGTGTTTGTGCTTTGGAAACCAAGATATGTAGGATTTTTTTTTTTCAGTTTTATGTAACAAACACCATTTATAGAGAGCGTCTTTAAAATCGGATGCGTTATATAAGACTGGCTTTCTTTTCTCTGTTTTTTCTGTTTCCTCTTTCTTTTTCTTGCTCATAAACTCAGTGGTTTGGTGGGACGGCTTCTGCCAGACCCTTTATCAGAGCTGAGGAGAGGAGGCATACTGGCGGAGGCAGTTGCTATGGCAACCCTGCTCTTTGCAGCAATGGTAGGATGAGCAAAACATATGAGTGAAAGAGAAAAAGAGAGAGAGAGAGTTACTGAAAGAGTTTTTTTTTGGGGGGGTGTATGTTTTTCACACACACATACATACACATACACTCGATACAAAAGTAATAAGAAATAAAAAAGGCAAAAAGGAATATGATATACTGTATATCACACTATGCATGTTGTAACATGTTGTGTTGATGCACTTCCTGGTGATTTTGGCGCCCTCTAGACCTGTAACAGAAAGTCTATAAATAACCAGCTCAGTGCTCAGTCCAAATGGAACAGAACAAACTGTGTGGGACAGCAAGTGTTTTTACTGAATACACCACTGCAGAGGCAGACACAGCAGCACAATTATTCATGATGTTGTGCACAAATAGTAGCTTAATTAGAAAAATGCATGTACTATATCTATGTAATAAAAATATAAGCTTATAATAAGATCATAAGATATAAAAACTATAAATTAAGTTAAAAGATCAAATGATTAAGATCAAATGTAACTAATAAATAACTACTGTATGTCTAGTTTATATGTGATGGATTGAAACATGACGTCTTTTGCAAACTAATCATAGAACACTTAACATTCTGTTTTATTAGTAAGCAAACACCTCTTATACAGTAGGCATCCTATAAACTATCATATATTCTGCTTCATGCATTAGGTAAAGAAGGGCCATTGCTATCTATTTGCTATCTATTTGCTTGAATACTCAGCCGCTGCCTGAAGCCAAGGTTACATTGCTTATAATCAGTCTCAGTCAGTGCTGCTTGTTGTTAGTCTGCAAACTGTTGAGTTAGCCAGAGTCAACATCAAGTATCAAACCTTGACATATTACAGCAGCGTAGCCCCAAATATCAGCTTTATATTTTTTTATGTATTTTTAATAAGGATATGCAGTATACTGTATACTGAAAATTTCTGTTAGAGGAATGGATTGGGAACAAAACCCCAAAAGCACTCTACACAAAACTAGAGGACTTGCGTGAGACGTAGACAAATCCGAATCACAAAACCAAAGAAAGCATAGGAGATCATGTAATACTTGAACAGTTTCTCAAGATTGTGAGCCAAGGAGATTTAGTAAAGCCTAGCCTAGTGAAGTGTGAATGAATCAATCTGAATAAGTAAAAATCTAATAAAAATTTCAAACCGATGAGAGTGCTAGCCAAATTCTAATTGAAAATGTTTTTGTTTTTAGGATTTTAGGAAACACTTATTTACACTTACACTTATTTGTTTTTTTTTTGTTTGTTTGTTTTTTTTTTAACAAGTTCACAAAACAGAATTATCCACAAAGAAGATAAATTGTACAGAATCAAGAAGGCAAATGATTTGTAATTGGTGCTCCCTAAATGCCTCCAAATTAAAGTGTGAATTTAGGACACTCAGAATTGTCTGTACGCTATTTAGGACAGACTAAAACACTCCACAGAATAAGTGAGTCAGTTTTATTGGTCATGTCAGTACCTAGACATTTAGGGTAATACCCAAGTGTCAGTTAAAAGCCCCAGGTATAAAATTAAAATGGCTCAAATTAATTTTGTGTGTGTGAGTGTGTGTGTGTGTGTGTGTGTTGTGGGGGATGGGGGTTGATGTATTCATGTCACAGAAATGCATGTCCATCAACAGAGCCCTCCTTACAGCTGAATTGAGGATGCTTTGTCATCAAATGGGCTTTATAATGAAATTTAAACTACATTAAAAGAAACTAAACTGTTGAAGGCTGGCCACTAGAAAAATGTCAACAAGCTAGTGATGCACAACCTGTGTTACCAAGAGCATTCTTTCTCACAGTACTAGTTATGATATAATTCACTATGCCGCAGTGCTAGGATTATATTGACAATTTTATTTAGCTTTAAATTAATACAGTAATTAATATTAAGCAAAAATCACTGTGAATTAGTCAACTAGCCTCAGATATTTCAAAACTAACAAAATGCATATAGCTTTTTTTCTTTACTGTCTTTCTCACTGATAATTCCACCATCCTGACTAGCGGATGTCTCTCCACAACAGAAACTTCAACCTGGTCCTTTGAGTAAGAACAGATTTATTTTTTATGTTTTGTTTTTGTTTAGTTAGTTGTTTCTCCATGCAGACTGTATAGTCTGGTTTCACACCTTCACACCTGATTAGGTCCAATAGTCGTGTAGTGACTGTCAGAGATTATCCACAGTGCTAATGAAGTCACCTAAAAACCCAACCAAAGAACTGTAATTTCATTATAACCCAGGACTGTGAATTGTTTGTTTTTGTGTGCTTCATAATCACCTGAATGAAAGAACACTGTAGCTTTTCCTGATGCCATTGTCAGTACATAGTTAACATTATGACCTGCTCTACAATTCCACACATCTTTACAGATCAGACAGGTAACCTTGCAAATTAGCAATGTGAGAAATAAAATCAACTCAATGCATCAATACAGTTCACCTAACTGTAATACGCCAAAATAATGCCATAGACGTGGGGCAGGAGTTTGTATCACTACGCCACAATATTATAACTCAAAACTCAACATGTTAAATCAATACATAACATATTCACATAAATTAAGGATGCTATGCTATTTTCCTCTCACCTCTCCCTACTCATTTACAGCATTTGGCAGATGCCCTTATCCAGAGCAACTTCCATTATCTCATTTTTGTACAACTGAGGATTAAGGGCCTCGCTCAGGGGCCCAACAGTGGCAGCTTGGTGGATCTGGGATCGAACTCACAACCTTCCGATTGGTAGCTCAACACCTTAGCCGCTAGGCTACCACATGCCCATACTCATACTGGTGAATGGGTTAGACTATATTGCCCTAGGAGTGAATGAAATGAGTGAAAAGAGTGTGAATGATGCCCTACAATGGATTGGTGTCCCATCCAGGGTTTATTCCTGCCTGAATTGGGTTGCTAAAATAAGCCCTGGATCCATTTCAACACTGAACAGGATGAAATTGCTACAGAAGGTGAATGAATGAATGAATGAATGAATGAATGAATGAATGAATGAATGAATAGCATAAGCATCTTGTATGGTAGTCAGTAACGTTTCATCTAGGCTACATTTGCTTAGCCCATAAAAAGGTAGTGTAGTGTGTTCCTACACTTTCTTTTATTGGCAACACTTAACCGATTTAAAGTGATTTAAACTACCGTGACCTGGAGTATAATTCATGAGCAACAGATGCTTCACAGCTCCAGAGAATGGTGTTTGATCCTGTTACTGTCTCTGTGAAGTTTTCCATGTTCTACCTGCATCACAATCTGTTACATATGCTTGGCATTGCTGACTGCTCTCTATTCTTATAGATCTATTGGTTCAGTTAGCTTGTACTGATATATGTCTGTATATTAAAGATCATGATTCTATAGTCGATATAAATGGAAGAGATATCTAATATGACAAATAGTAGTTACAGTATACCTGCATCACTACCCACATTTTCTCGAGCCCTCATCCTTGCATAAGCCCATGGAATAGGTGGTAGTCGGTAATTATTATCCAATATAAAATAATGTTGGAATAATGTTAAGGAAGTAAGGTGCACATGGGGCTTTTTGATCACGGACAAACTTATTAAATTAAGATGCATGAGTGCCGTATGACATATTTAAGGAAAATACTAGGTTGTCAATGCCAATAGTGTTGATAGGGAAGACTCCACTACCGATAAGTCTAGTTTTTGTTATTTAAAAAACGTCCATTGCATATATACCCTTATACACACAGAATGTAGGATGGCATTGTAGTTATAAATATGAACAAAATGTATAGATTTTACAAGAATAAACAAATGTATTTAAACAAAAAATATTGAAGAATTAAAATAAATAATTATTTGGACACCATATATTAGGAGTCAAATTGCGAACATACAAAGTACTTTTTTGCAAAGCTGTTTTTACAGCTTCATGTCTAGAGTAAGATGTCTAGAGCAGAATTAAAGAAGCAATCCAAATACAGTACATTTCTCTGAAATTTTCCTTTAAAACTAGAGTTAAATTCTCCAGGGCATTCGATATCATGCAAAAGACTTAAACATTTGTGCATTAGAGACTCTAATCGACTTAGAATTTAGTTGCAAGCTGGTCAGCAATATAGATATATCACTGTGCAATTTAAATAAATGTGTTATAAGTGCTGCTTTCTTGAGTCTAGTGCTTTTAAATGCATACCAGACAACTTAAATGTAGTGTCTTCCTCATCATACATTTTTTGCACTTCCTCTGATAATATTTTATTGAGCAACTTCCTTTACACACAACATGATAGACTGTAAGCGTTGCAAATCTCTGCGGGCCATAAATTCCCTCGTCAGCGAGGCTGATCCCTGATTATAGTAATTTTAACTTTATAAGAAAATCAATGAATGGAGGTAGATAGGAGGTAAGAAGAGAGAGAGTGAGAAGAGAGCTAAAGAGACGATACACTTACCCTGAGAATTTGGTGTGTTTAATACATGGTTGTTACTAGTAAATAAAATCACAAGAGTAGAAAATAATCTAAATTGGTCAGGGCTGAAATATATGAAATTTACATGCTAAGACTCTATCATGGAATTACATAAAAGGAAAAAAAGCTAAACTATTAATTTTATTATGTGATGGTATACCATGTTCAGGACTTGAGTAATACATCATTCATTCATTCATTTTCTACCGCTTATCCAAACTACTTCGGGTCACGGGGAGCCTGTGCCTATCTCAGGCGTCATTGGGCATCAAGGCAGGATACACCCTGGACGGAGTGCCAACCCATCGCAGGGCACACACACACTCACGCAATCACACACTAGGGACAATTTTCCAGAGATGCCAATCAACCTACCATGCATGTCTTTGGACCAGGGGAGGAAACCGGAGTACCCGGAGGAAACCCGGGTAGAACATGCAAACTCCACACACACAGGTGGAGGCGGGCATCGAACCCCGACCCTGGAGGTGTGAGGCGAACGTGCTAACCACTATGCCACTATGTAATAGTTCTATTTTAATTTTTTCATTTATTTATTTTTATTTTATCTCAGGAGCTTTCATTCACCTTTCACTTACACACACACAAACATTGTCTCACTTTGCTGCCTTCGGCACTATGATTTGGAAAATACGTCTTGTGTGTAGAATGGCCATCATATATAAATGATAATGTATAATGTCGAACATCCTGGCAGATGACACTGAGTCTTTGAATAAAAAATGAGCTCCCAGCGAGAAGAAAAATGAAACATTTATTTGGAGAGAGAAAGAGAGAGAACCCTGTGGAGTGACATTGTTACAGTATATATTCTCCCAGAGTACGGTAAGTGATCTATGGCATGAGTTATGAGAATGAAAGCTTGAACATTTTATGCTGCTATATATTTACAGTCTCGATCATTTTTTACACTTTATGCAAAGCGTACAAGGTAAATGTGAATGTTCCTGTTTTGGTAGCTGGAGGAAGAATGTATTCAGAGGGAAAGGAAATGCTTGTAAGTGTGTGCTTTCATATGCTCAGAGAAGCAGAACATGGACAGATGTTAAAGAAGGTGAATTCTCCTTCTTTTTGTTGAAGCTTTATGAGGCAAAAAAAAAAAAAAACCCAAGAAATGAATTCACATGAAATACTACAGACAGACATATGCTTGTGTGATTTTGTTTTAAATATTATAAAAAAAAAAAAAGGTTAACTTACCCATAAATAAGTAACACAAATGAGATATATATACAGTATATACAGTAGATAAGAGTATATAGAGATATAAAAAGATCAGATTAGATTTAATGAGGAAACCCTTGGGTAAGAGAAGCATGAAAAGGTTCATGCTTGAATCAGGATAAATTTTCCAGGTAGATATAGACAAACAAATCACCAAATGGATTTCAGAAGCTGAAGAGAAGGTCGTACATGTCCAGTTAACACCAGACGGTGATTGTTAAGAGAGAAATGGTTAAAATGTAAAATTCTTAGCGATGCCCACACTGCAGCTTTACCTTCCAGATGTTCACTTAGTGTTGATCACATGTTACAGATTTTATCTAGCATTATGTGAGGTGGACTGGCATCCAATCCAGGTTGTATTCCTGCCTTATTCCCAATGTTCCCACAATAGGCTCCACAGCCAGCTGTTGGGTGCCGATAAAGGAGTTACTGAATATGAATTAATGAATGTAGTTAAGTCTTAGTTACTATTTTTTTTTCTTGACTTTATAACCCCAGCATTATGCAATATGCCTCCTGTCCACCAGAGGTCCAAGTCACCAGATATCTAATTCAAGCAATCAATCAATTTCACCTGATACATACATAAGCACTGTGCAAACTTCTACAAATCACATAGTCATTAGTTCTTACCCCTCTTACAGTCATTATTATTCTGTGCATCACTGCTTGCTTTGTTTCCTGATTCTACCTTTTGGAATTTCCTTGAGATTTGTCCCAGTTCCTGCTTTGTTACACTCTCTCAGTCACTTTCATTCACTTGGTGGATATGAAGCCTTTTGCATGAATACTGGGCATGATGGTGATGCCTATGATATAGTTTGACCAATTTTCTTTAAGTAACCTAGCTTTGCCCAATTACGTGGATATTTACATGCTGTAGAGAGACTAATCAGATCAGTTTGTAGTGCAGTGATGCACCTGCACCATTACCAACAAAACAGCGAAAAGTGCTTAGACACTCAGCAGATGAAAAAAAAATGTTTGGAACTGTAGACAATGGAACATAACTGGCTGAGTTAATCAATGCTTATTTCAGCCCTGATGCAAAAGTGTATAGGGATGACGATGAGGCTCATGTTGTGATGTGAATGATGTTGATGATCAAAAGTGGGACAAGGATAGAAATAAATATATAGTATTTTAAATTTTAAATACATTTTTAAAAATCAATTTTATACTTTAATTGTATGTATTCATTTATTTATTTTTATTCTTATTTTTTCTTCATATATATATATATATATATATATATATATATATATATATATATATATATATATTTTTTTTTTTTTTTTTTTTTTTTTTTTTTTTTTCTCTCTCTCTCTTCTGTTTCTATACTTCTGTAAAGCTCCAAAGACATGCATGGTAGGTTGATTGGCATCTCTGGAAAATTGTCCGTAGTGTGTGTTTGCGTGAGTGAATGAGAGTGTGTGTGTGCCCTGCGATGGGTTGGCACTCCATCCAGGGTGTATCCTGCCTGAGAAAGGCACAGGCTCCCCGTGACCCGAGGTAGTTCGGATAAGCGGTAGAAAATGAATGAGTGAGTGAATTTGAATATGAATTTTCAACTACAGCATACTGTAAACCTGAAACTGTATGATACAATAACCAATATACCCTAATAAACATTTATTTCAAATGAAAGAGCAAAAAAAAGAAACCGTTCACTTTCAGGTTTTAAAGATTTCTAAAATAGAAATTTTACTAAGTGAAATGTTTTTGCAGGCAGGCTTACAGTAAGTGTAAATAAACATAACTTTTAACAATATGTTAATGGTTAATGCCTGGTTTTAAATTCTTACCAGTAAATTATAACTTGATCTTTGTGACTCAGCTATTCACCAACACTCCATCTCTGACAGAGTAAAACTAAAGACCTGTAGATTTAGGTCATCGTCATGCTGGAAGGTGATGCTCCATAGAGTGAGGTTTTGAGGCATTTGTGCAGTAAGTTCACTTCAAAATTCGTCATGCTGTGTGTGTGTGCCTGTGTGTGTAGGAAATGTGAATGAAAAACCAAACTAGATGAAGGAACAGAGATCTATCAAGCAAACATACGTCTAATAATTGCCTTTTAATGGACAACCGTTAAAGATCAGTATCCTTAACCTCAATTAACTTGACTCCTCGTTCCAGCCACCTAGTGTGTGTATGGAAAAAAGGACAGGGGGTGATCTAATTGATCTTTATATTAAAAATGAAAAAATAATTATCAGATTCAATGCTCAGATCATCCCATAATATTGAATGAATATTAATAGCAGCTGTGAGGGACAAGAGAATCTGAGATACATTGAAATTATAGTTGTGTGTACATTTTTGCATTAACAATTCTGAAATAAAACCTACCACTTCATTTATTAAAAATTTTATAAATGATTTTATTCATATATGTGTAAGTATGCTGATGAAATATATTAGTCACCTGTAAACCAGTACCAGGCACACACATGGTGATGCCCACAAATGATGATGAGACAGTAAAAAAAGGGTGAAAAAACACCTGTACCTAAGTGATCATGATTACCAAACACATTGTACACAAAAACTACTAGTTTTATTTCTCTGCAACTCAGCCAGAAATGAATGAAACCCTTTGATAGATAGATAGATAGATAGATAGATAGATAGATAGATAGATAGATAGATAGATAGATAGATAGATAGATAGATAGATAGAACTTTATTGTCATTACATAGTACAGGTACACAGCAACGAAATGTAGTTTGGCATCTACCAGAAATGCAAAGAGTAGCAACTGTGCAAATAGACAATTTCAGATAAATATGTAGCATATGTACAGAATGTAATTATTTATATATACAGTATATATATATGTACAGCATGTAATATATATAGGTATATATGTAAATATATGTACAGTGAATAAATAGAACGGCTATATAATACACAAAAATGAAATAGTGCAGATGTATTTAAAGCACAATATGTGTAGAGGATGAAAAATTACAATATATGATATGTACACTGTATGTATAATACAATGTACATTGTATAATTTTACAGAAGTTCTATAGAGTATTTTTACAGTGTTTTAACGCTGTAGTGTAGAGTTCAGTAGCGTGATGGTGGATGGAAAAAAGCTGTCCCTGAACCTGCTGGCTCTGGTGCATATGTTCCTGTATCTCCTTCTTAATGGAAGGCGGTTAAACAGTTTGTTACTGGGATGTGGATGATGTCCTGGATGATGATGTGAGCTCTTCGCTGACATCTGCTGTGGTGAAGGTGCTCAATGGCAAGTAGTTGGGTGCCAGTGATGCGTTGGGTGATTTTGACCACACTTTGGAGGGCTTTACGTTCACACACAGTGGAGCCTCCGTACCATACAGTGATGGAGTTGGTCAGGATGCTCTTGATGATGCAACGGTAGAAACTTGTTAAAATCCCTGGAGACAGATGAGCTTCCTTAAGACTCCTCAAGAAGTACAAGCGTTGCTGTGCCTTCCTAACCTTCCTTTTATATGCAACTGCTGATTTTATTTGCAGTTGCAGTTTTATAATTTATTGATTTATATTGGTTGGCTTTGTTTTATTCTTTTCATATTTTATATTTTTATATGAAAGTTTAATGTTTTGGTCTCTTATGCGTAAAGTTACACTTATGCAGGAGCATGAGTATTATATACAACCATGTTCCTGAATTTACAGGATTTTCATGTACAGTATAGCAAATCCCTTGTGTAAATGTTCCTATGACCGATTTACGAATGAATCCATTTAATAAATAAGGCCTATTGTATGCATTCTGGGCCCGTAGGCAAAGAATTTTTAGCATTATTTTATATACTTTTAAATAAATATTTACTTTTAAACCAAAAATTATTCAATTAATCAAGAATTAATTCCCACATTATAGCTGCATCTCCTTTATCATGTGTCTGAAAATGTAAAAGCTAGCTCCTGCGACATTGGGAACACATAAAGCAAAGAGGTTTGGCACTATTACAGGAGAGAGTAAAAGAGAGAGAGAGAGAGAGAGAGAGAGAGAGAGAGAGAGAGTGGGCGGCATGTATGATGTGTGCATAATGTCTGTGAGCGTTAGTTTATACTGGGACATTCCAGTAGATTAGCAGAGTGAGGGGTCAGCTTTCATACAGGAGACACACACTTTAGCCCAATAAAAAATTAATTGCACTCTGAAATGGAGTGACAGATGTGGCGAGGAAGGTGGAGCAGAGGGAAAAGAGGGCAACCCAGAGACAGAGAGATGGAGAGATAGATGAACACCAAACCAGATAGTAGAGAGAGAAAGGAGGGAGAAATGGGCTAGATAATTTGAGTTTGACAGCAGCTGTTTCACAGATATGCTAGTGCCCTTATTAAAGGGCCCTCATTAGAGACAGCTGATTACACATGCACAAACGCGCACACACACACACACACACACACACACTATCTGAACTATTCCTCTCTTAGTCTCGAGCCAAACTCATGCATGCATACATACAGTACACAATCGCTCTCTCTCTCTCTCTCTCTCTCTCTCTCTCTCACACACACACACACACACACACATACACACACACACATGCAAACATGCCCCAACCATTTATTCTTTCTCTCTAGCACACATCATTGGATTTTGAGTGTATACAAAATATGGTGAAAATGGAATGTGTTGTACTTTTGCATGGGGTTCAATAGTACAGAGATATAAGCTTATCAGTAATCCTAAGGCCTATAAGTTAACCTCAGCCTAAACCTAACCGTTACACTGATCCCTAAGCTTTCTAACCCAAACATTATTTGACCCTGGAATGTAACTCAAACCCTAATAGCCTAATAACCACCATTACCATTACCCTGGGACGTAGACCTACAGTATGTAACTTAATGTAGCCATTACTCTGGAGCTGTAGCTAATCCTTTAGACTAAACACTACTCCTACCTTCGAGTATAAACCAACCTTAGCCATTATTCTCACTGTGGACCTTAAACCTAAACAATCCTTAGTCTGACTAAAAAGCCTAAAGCTAAAACAAATAATTTCTCTAGAATCTAGTCTTAGCCTAAAGCTTAGCCGAACAATTACTCTGACCATAAGCCCAAAACCTAGCTGGTAAGTGGTACTTCTTCATTTTAATTAACAAAATTAATTAGGACCGAACAAGTTAGTAAAATTGCATTTACAGTACACTGGTACAGTCTTGTGTGATTTCAATGAAGCTGTGTCACAAAAATGGTCACTTGGCCTTGGGTCACTATACAAGAATCCACTACTAATCCCATAACATTTAGAAAGCAAGATAGCCTTTGATCGGTGATATCTTTGATCCAACTCCTCTCAATTTTTTTTTAATTAAATGTCCTAAATTTAATGTCTTCTATTCCTCTTGCAGCATATCTTACTGAAACCCAGCCAGTCTGGTTCCAAAACTCTACAGAAACAGAAACTGAACTGTTGTGGATACCCTGCAATCTGCAAAATATTTTGACAAGTGCTCAGTTTGAATATTTATACAACCATTGGTAGGTTTGGGATCTGTGAATCATCAGGAACTGTAATCAGAGGGGTTCAGGTTCGAGTCATTCATACAGACTAGGTTCGACAGAGAGTTGTAGAGGAGCAAGAATCAGAACGATCAGACTGGAATAAACAAATGCTAATCTGATTATTTTGTATGTTGGCTCAGTTCGGTGAAATGTGCATATAATCAGTGAATACAAAATACAGTGAAAAGTCTGACCATCTTTACTCCATTGACTGCATGGAGCTGCTGTTTTTTCAGGGCTTTGTTACCAAAAACCAGATAAACATACAATTAATACATCAGTTATGTTTAAGGAAGCAAACTTTCATTTAATAACTTGCCTTAAGAGAACACACAATCCATTTCAGCTGAGTTATGAATTGCAGATATAAAACAACCATATTGTCACAAGACACACGAAAACACTTGGAAAAAAAATCGCTAACTAAAATACAAAATGACAAAGACAAAACCAAAAACATGATTACAGAAGACAGACAGACACACACGGGACAACAGGTAGAAATAGGGCAGGTAATCAGTAAAACATAAGGAGCAGGTGTGCAGAGGCAGGATAAGGATTGGGTGGGGCAAATACAAGAGTGAGGACACAAAACATAAACAAAAGCACATGGCACAAGACATAAACAAACCGCTGCCAGAACATCTCCTGGTCTAAGCCATCATGAAAAATATATGCAATATCTCAGCAATTATCTGTTACCAGAGAACAATAATAAAAAAAACAGTATTAAACTCTCACAGAACCCAAATTATAACTCATATATGGCACCATGTGAAACTTAATACATGTCCCATTCTGTTCCTCACATTCATTATACATACATACAAAAAACATATGGATGTCTTCATCAAGCTTCATGGTATCCTGTCTATGGCAGTGCTCATACTTTTATTGACAGATACTGTAACACTCCATTGTGTCATTTATCAGTCAATCACCTTCCTTCAACTAGTCCATAGAAGACAAAACACAAAAAATAATAGCCAGCATCATTGAGGTTGGGAAAAAAAAAGAAAAATAAATATGACCTCATTTGATCTTTCCATTTGATCATATTGTAATGTCATTATAATATCCAGACTAGCACATTGAATATTTATATATGAAATAAAATGCAACATATGATGTTGATACTTCTATATAACTTGAATATCTATATGTTTGCATTTTTGATGTGAAGCTAGATTCATTGACAATACTAAACACCTTTCACCCCATTGTGTGGCAGACATTATTTTGCTCACTAGTGTAATTCAGGCTGATTTCTATGTGTGGTAACAGCCCCTGCTGAGAATGTTAGGATTGTTAACAGTAGCTGCAACTGCAGAAACCTTGGGCTTGTTAGAATGAGGGACATTTCAGAAGTGTTTCAGCCAGTAATGTATGACAGACAGAACACTGCAATGTTGTAGGAGACATGCTGTCAAGACAGTATGTACGCCCATGAGAGTGGCATCTGCACCTAGAAGTAATGTCCCAGAAGTGGAAAAAGTTTAGACGTTTCACAGGTGGACCCCTTTTTTGATGCCAAATCAATTCACTATTGAATATGTTTCTTCTTGACAGAGCAGGACAATCCTCTCTTTTGACAGGACTCACTGTGGTCTAATTATTTCTGCCTCTACTGCTGATTTTTCAAACATTGCACACACCCCCAGGGGCTTGAAGTGTGATCTCACCCTTGTTCTTGAGTCCTTTAAGACATCCTCTTATAAGTTCATGCTGGATGTTGAATGGAAATCAATCACCTGGGTAAGAGAGTGGGAGAACTACATGTCTTTGTGTTAAGTTTTCCTTGTATGTATAGGGGACCAGATGACAATATGGTGGGTCTGTGGTAAACCTAGTGTATCTTCCCTTTTTTGTTAACTGACCTATTGACCTTGTTCCATGAAGCGAAACCTACTTTCTGTTCTTTGTGACACTGAATAAGTGCCCTAGTGTACTTTTTGGACTGGATGGCATCAATCTTTATCACCAGAACAATAATTAATGTGTTAGGAGGGAAAGACTCTGTGCGCAATCCTTCTTAAGCAGAGACTAGGCATGGTGGATGTCATCACCTTGGCCTATGTACAGAAAAAATTCTTGTCCCCTACTTTGACACAACTTTGTCACGTCTACTTTGCCACATCCTTGTAGAAGTGGTTTAAAGGTATCATACCTCAGGAAGTCTGTATTACTGCTACCTTAGTCACCCTGTAATTTTAACACTGTTGCTCCCAGTGGCTCAAGCACGCCGGTCATCTCGACACCTTTTCTAGGTGGATCAGATCCTCATGACATTGTGGTATAGGTTATAAAGGTTATTCTCAATATCCCTAGCAGTTAGGATAAGTGAAACAGAACACAATAGTTGTATGACAGTAGAAGTATGGCTGCATGACCATAGCATTTGGTCACTTCCTCCTTATAGGTCTTGTGTGTACTGTATGTAGGATGTAGAGAATCATAGCATTGTATAATTTAGGAGTTTGTCCATGTTTAATGGAGAACGTTTAAAAAAACAATCTGCATGTTTACCAGTAATTGCTGAGTGTGCGCTCAGCTCTAAGTACAGATATATCAAAGTCAGAAATCATACCTAATGTGCTGTCAGCTGCTTCATTCATTATTTCTCTTTTAGCTAATTTCTTAAATGAGTCATTTCCTCACAAATCATGTGTTTAAATAGTGGCAGCTAATTTTCTGTTTGATTAAGTAACTTGTACTCTTCATTTTGCGTAATAATGGGTCATATTAAAATAATTTAGCTGACAAATAGTATGAAAAGCATCTACATAAAGCATATGCTTTAGACCAGATGGTTGTTTAATACTTACAAACATGAGCACACTGAATCAAGTAGTGTATTTTTTTTTTTTTTATAAGAAATACATTAGGAGACCCAATTCCTAAAGAGAAAAAAAACAGTAACACTCACTAGTAACCTGTTCATTGGCACCTCAGCCTTTCTTTATGTTTGACCATGGTGTCATAAGTAAGTGCTTGTTTTTATTTATTTATTTCTGAAATGCCTCTTCCACAGATGCATTAAGAAAGTTCATCTCCATTAATACATTACCTTCTTAATGTCACAGCATTTTGAGAACACACATTTACAGTGAACATTGTAATCATGTTAAGATTTGACCATGCAATGACTTTCCAGTTAATTATTTACTATATTGGTACACATAAAAACAGGCAATCTGGTGTTTGCATATATTTATATATACAGTATGTATATACACTGAACATATTTATATACGGTATATAGAGCATATACTCTAGTTTATTCGTTACACCTTGTCTTGTAACTAGTGATTCATCTACACCTCTTCAGGATTTCCTGCTCTGTTATGATTTTGCTCAGTAACATCAACAAGAATCAGAATAGATGTCACTGTGACAGAAGAAAATCAAATCTATAATAGATAATAGGTCCCAGTTTTTGTGATCATGGCACAAACACAAAAATAAGGCATGCGTTTCTGCTGTTATAAAATCTTTGTATTTTTGTAGCAGGTGCAAATACTGACTTAATCGAGTTAAATTAATTTCCTGCAATATTCAATCAAATCAGCTCCTCTAATTACCTTTAAATAGTGTGTGCAAGGCAGCAGTGGCATTTGCATAATGGCATATTTCACTTACAGATACTACATGTATTGTGCATAAATATTTAGCAGATAAAATTGAGTGTCTGGATGACAGAAAGTACATAAAGTAATAGAAGTGGTTTCTGTCCTCATAACTGGTCTTTATACTGTATATCATAATCTAAACAAATGGACAAAGAATGAAAAATGTAGATATAAGAATAAGCCTAAGTAATATGTATTAAGTCAATGACACATGGTGTGCTTCACTGTTTTATTAATCATTTATATTTTGTTAGTAATTTGATAAGAAGCTCATTTATATTAAAGTAGAGTGAATAAATAGTGTACGTGCACAAACCAAGAAATAGTACATTTTACATAATAGTTTTAATAACTAAATTTCTGCTTCAGATTAAATGCTACACACTAGTATTAATGACTCGTTCAGCTTTTGTTAGCTATTAAAATAAACTGCAGGTCACTTGATGCTATCTGTGATCTACATGTATGCAAACAATCTGTTACCATTTAAGCTGTACACCAATCAAATATTAATTTAGTTGAATAATTCATGCTCAATAATTTACATAACACGGTCTTAACACGATTTGCACATTCATTCACAACTAATAATGCCTTTATTTGTCATTTTGATATAGCATACCCAATACAAATGTTTTTGCATAAAGTCTTATTTACAGTGAATACACCATTTACTACTATCTACAGTCTAATTAAGGGAAATACTGAACAAAAAAAAAAAAAAAAAAAAAAAGCAAGACCATAATTAACCACGAGTATCCATGTGTTTTCTGTAGTGCTTATCTTACACGTGGTCGCAGTGAACCTGGAGACTATCCCAGGGCACAAGGTAATGGAAAGCCTGGACAAGATGCCAACACATCACAGTGCACATTCACACACAAATACTCACATGCCCATTCACTTTACACTACAGACAATTCAGAGATACCAATCAGCCTATAGTGCATGTCTTTTGGCTTGAGAGAGGTAACTGGAGTACCTGGAGAAGTGCCTTATAGGAGCACAAGTGTATAACTAGTGTTTAAGGTATTTCTATACTGTATGTAGTAGTGTTGCAACAGTTTGCTACAGAATTAGTGCAGAATAGCGCTGTTTGTGCAAAGTGGGCAGACAGCAACGAATAAGGCCACAACAGCTAAGGAGCACTAAACTATGGATGGCTCTGTGGCAATGTATGGAGAGTATATAATACAATAGCACACAGAAAGCTGTTATATGTAACAGTAAGTTCTGTAGAATGTTGTTGTGGAATAAGGTGTGTGTAATAGTGTTAATTTCGTCACCTATTTTTAATTTAGTCTTAGTCAGTCTTGTGCCAAATGTCCTTGTTAGTTTTAGTCATATTTAGTCATTCACATATCTTTTTTGTTAGTCAAGTTTTAGTCGACTAAAAGTCTCGTCATTTTAGTCTGGTTTTAGTCAAAAGAAAACTCAAGGTATCTTAGTCAAGTTTTAGTCGACTAAAAGTCTTTTAATTTTAGTCTAGTTTTAGTCAAAAAATTGTATTCTTTTTTTAAATAACACGTTATTACTGAGATTATAAACATTTCAGTAAAAAAAGTGTTTCACATCTCAAACATTGGTTAAATGTCGTAATTACCTGACAAAATACACTTGTTGAATGATTTTTGTTGAATGCAAATGTTAAACGTGTCTGGTTTTCAGTTTCTGATTTAGGAGACACATTCACAAATGATTAACCTGTTCTGAAGAGTATTTTATTTTAACCAACACAATTCAAAAGCTGGGGCCCAACAGACTCCGACTGACAACTTAAGTTACAAAGGTTTTTAAAACTGTTTTGGTTGCCTTGTGTCTCATGTTTCTGTTCAAATCAGAAATAAAATAAATATACTCAGAAAAACTGAAAAGAATAGGCCTACTTTACTGTGGGCCTAAAATACAACCTATTTACAGTCCGCGAATCACAAAAGTATCAGTGAGAAGTTGAGAACACTCGTTTAAACAGTGCATACACTCGAACTTGACGGCACATCACATTTTTTACTTTATTGATACTGCTTTTAATCGTAATGCAAAGACCGGTCATCTGGACATAAGCTGTCATGTACAATAAAAGAACCTGCGCTACGAAAACGAAGAGAGATTTTATCTTAGTTTTTATTTTATACAAAACATTTTCGTCTCGTCTTTTTTCGTCAACAATAATGCATGTTAATTTAGTCTTAGTCAGCGTTTTTGGACAGTGGTGCAGTCTCGTCATCGTCTCGTCTTAGTCATTAAAAAAAAGGTTGTTGACGAACATATTTCGTCTCGTCTCGTCTGACGAAATTAACACTAGTGTGTAAGTACTGTATGTGTGCTTGGATGTATTGTTTCCTAATTAAATATGTTGGAAGAGCTAATTGTAATGCATTACCATGAACTAGCCTGGAATATCTAACCTAATACTTAGACCAAATAAACATTTTCAATAGCTTTATTTTTTCAGACTTAAATCTACTCAAACTTAATATTAGGAGTCATATCTTCTGATATCACTATGTTCGCATGGACTAGTCACCAACCAGTGCATATTTAGGTAGGATAAAGTACACTTATGGGTGTTTTTAAGTAATAAAATTGAACTGGCAATGGAGTATGATGCCAAGGAAGTAAGGAGAATGTGATACAACTGCACAACTGAGAAACAGCCAAAATATATAAAACACAGTAGGTTTAGCAGATCTGATGTATCATAGGAAAATCACTAGAAAAGAATCATTTAAAACTCTCCAAGAGAAAGAGATGGTTGATTGGGAGCAATAACAATACAGTAATACCTTGCAGAAAGTTATTTCTATTATGCTATTTGATATTTTGCTCAGGTACTGATACTTTTAAACAAATCATAGTTTGACGATGACATGAAGCTTAAATTGGATATTCATATTAATAATGAACACATTAATGTAGTATCTCTCTCTCTCTCTCTCTCTCTCTCTCTGTTTGTGTGTATCTGTCTGTTTATCTGTCCTAGAAAATACCAATAAAAAATGAAGGAAATTAATGACATCTACTGATGACAAACCTTCATATCAAAAGATTTATGTTCTTTTTTAACTAATTAATTAATTTACATTTTTATTTATTTATTTCAAATTAAATTGAAATGTGGCTCTTACTGTACTTGTGTTTTTAAAGCCAACATAGGCAGCTTAAAGCAAAATAAAATGATTACTATATGCGACTGTTGCACTAAAAAATATCACCTCATTCAAATTTAATTAATACAGAAGCTCAGAAAGTTGCTTTTGGCACAGCACTTAATAGGACACAATAGCTTGTCTTGTGCTTTTATTAACTCATAATTGCAAAAATTATTCTATTTTATTTTATTTTATTTAAACCAGAATAATATTATATTCCAAATACAATGTTAAATAGAATATTATATTCCAAATGAAACATTCCTTCTAAATCAATAAATAACCATGGGATAGACTGGGGATAAATATGTTGGAACATTATACAAACAAATAATTTGATGCCTGGTTAAAAAATATGTAATGAAAGTAAAAGAAATTAAAAAAAGTGCTTATTTATTTATTTATTTGTTTGTTTGTTTGTTTGTTTTGTTAGATTTGTTTCTTCACAGTCATTCCCATTTACCAAGGTCAGGTGTGTCTGTCACATAATCACTTGTTTCACACACACACACCTCACATAATGTTCATCATATTGTATATTTATATATGTATATTTTATATATTCTATATTTTCATATAATATATCTGTTAAATAAATAAATGTTATCAACAGAAATCGTTTTGGTTCTTCAAAGATGTGTCGGAGAAAAAGCAAACAAAACATCATTTGTCTACGAGTGCCTAGAAAACTGATGGCTATTATCTATATACTGTATAAATATAATTATTGTTCCAGCAAAGCATAATTTTCAGCAGCTGTTCATGAGTCAGATGGCTGAGATCCTGAGGGGACGAGCTAATGATTTAATGTAGTTATCCACAGTTATTACTGTAATGTGTATTGTAATGCATAGGAGAGCTTTTCAGCCAGACATTCAGACATAATGCCATTTTATAGTGTTTATATACTATATATAATGTAGGTTTACACAGTATATATCTTTACAATTAGTTTGGTATCCTTTGTTTGTTATTTACTATAAACAGTTTCAGGCAGTTGATGTCATTTAGACATTATGTTTATTTTTTGAGCTTTGGATGAAATCATTTAAATCAGATATTTTTTTATTCATTTAATTGTTTGTTTGTTTGCTTAATTTAGCAAAAATTGACCTGTAATTTATATTTTTTGTATACCAATCTATGGTATTGTGTTAAAGTGTAATCATGCCAGTCATGTGATTGTCAAGAATGGCTAAAGCCTATAAAAAGCCACAGCTGAGTTACAATAGTAGATTAAACATATCCTGATACACTTGGCAGTTTTCCTTTTGGAAATCCCCAACACCTCATTATAATTTAATATGCAAGTGCAGTTTGAAAAGAAAGAAAGAAAGAAAGAGAGAAAGAAAGAAAGAAAGAAAGAGGGGAGTTAACACTCATTCATAGTATATGCATATAGTATTGTAGCATGTCACATCCTGTGTGTGTGTCTGTGTGTGTGTGTGTGTGTGTGTGTGTGTATGTGTGTGTGTGTGTGTGTATATGTGTGTGTTCCAAAAGCATGGCAGAGTCTGATTGTAGTTTTGCAGACACAGGTGCTATATTGCTTGTTGTGGACATTGTGCAAATGTTAATTATGTGCAAGCAGAATCCAGCAGCTTTAATTAGTAATCCCTCTTTAATTGTGTGTGTGTGTGTGTGTGTGTGTGTGTCTGTGTGTGTGTGTGTGTGTGTGTTGCATCAGTGACCCAATCCTCAAACTGATGATTACAGTGGTATTGCATATATTTAAAGGTACATGAGGGGAAAGGTGGTCATGTTTGTAGAAAAGTGATTGGCATGTATGACTTTGTTTGTTTCTTTGTGTATGTGGTCACAGCTTGTTCACTTGTGTTTGGTGGTTTGCCAATGCAACTGACACTGGAATATTTCCAGGGTTGCTGAAATCTGAAAAGAAAACAGCTGACATCAAGTGCAGGCTTGTGTGTGTGTGTGTGTGTGTGTGTGTGTGTGTGTGTGTGTGTGTGTGTGTGTGTGTGTGTGTGTGTGTGTGTAACAAGCATGCTTAGGGAATATACTGCAAGAATACACACCTTCTTACAGGCTGCTGAATTCCAGCAAGGGAGAACAACACCTGAAATAAATGTCAAGATAATGAGGGGCTGTTAAAGTGATGTTTCTGTGTGTGTGTGTGTGTGTGTGTGTGTGTGTGTGTGTGTGTGTGTGTGTGTGTGTTTACATGTTTTAGACTTCCCCTGAGCAATAAAAAGAATTTTTTTGTGTGAATGTAAATGCTGAATGTAAGTAAATATCTAACAAGCGAATTCCTATAAAAGTTAACAATATTACGTACACATAACTAATATATATTTTATTAGCTAATTAAATGTACACTTTATTACGAACAATTGTACACCTCCAAATTTGTGTAATTATCCAATTAGGCAATAATGTGGCAGTACTGCAATACATAACATCATGCAGAGACAGGTGAAGAGCATTTCATGTTTTATTCCAATCTAAAACTCTCCAGTTTCAGTGTTCCTGTGGCAGCTGTAGCCACAGATTCCTGTTCTTGGCTGACAAATGATACCCAACATGCTTTTCTGCTACAGTTGTCCATCTGTTGTGCATCCTGAGATGCTTTTCTGTTCATCACGGTTGTAAAGTGAGGTTACATGAGCTATTATAGACATCCTGTCAGTTTGAACAAGCCTAGATATTCCTCTAAAGGTATGAAAGTCAAAGGAAATGAGCAGTGTCTGTACCAACAACGATGCCATGGTTAAAGTCGCTGACATGCCTAACTGAAGCTCTTGAATGTATTACTTCCAGTCTGTTTATGAGAGCTGTATAGTTTCAGCAGTCTTTGCATTTCTTTTTCTTTGTCTCACAAAAATGTATTCTTTGTTTCTTTGTTCTTCATTCACTGTTCCTCCTTCTCCCTTGCCACTGAAATCTTGTCCTTTGTTCTTTCCATCCATGCATCTCTCTCACTCTTTTATCTCTTATTTTCCTCTCGTCCCTGTTTCTCCATTTGGTTGTTGCTGACTTCAGGCATATATTAAATTCATGAGTGCTGGAGGGACTAAAGGAAACTCACGGGAAATAAAGGGTCCCACAAACACACACACACACACACTTGTCCTCTCAGTCCTACTGTACATAACATCTATCACTTACAAGCATTCAGTTGCTTTAGAAAGAAGGCAGAGATGAAAGAATGCACTTCATCACTTTCCTGCTGCATGTGTGTGTATCTCACTGACCCCAGGGTGTGTATTCTCGCTGAGTGTGTGCTGTTGCAGGCATATTTATGCACAATGGCCACTTTTGATTGGTAATATGTGAGCGTTTGAAAGGAGCCTCTTGTCTGTGTGTGTGGTGTGTCTGCACAAAAAGAGGTCACATGACTTAGATCCTGCATTCCATTGCCTGCAACATTCCTACACTGTACACACAGACATACACACAATCCTTTTTACACTATACAAAATAGAATTTCTATTGCACAAGAGCTAACCACAGTATTTGACCTGCCCTCCCTCTCTCACTGTGTGTCTCTTTCTTGCTGCTTTGGTTCTGCCCTACTGACTCATCCCCCCTGTGCTGTCATACTTTGGCATGCTCCGCTGCCCTACATGCCTCTGCACAGTAGGGACCAGGCAGCACCCGACCTCCAAAATCCCCTCAAAATCAACGCCAAGTGAACCAATGGTCCTGTTCTCACTCACATCACACATAACCACATACAGTGATGTAATACTTGGGTTACAGTAATACTTGCTAATCCATTCTGACATGGCTCATAGATTCTAGGAAGATGTACGCATACTTTCAGGCATGTGAAGTTGAAGTTTAATAAGCATGTGGTGCCTGTGAAGCAGAGCCAGGGAGTCTTATTTGTGTTAAAGTGTTGAAAAATACTGAAGAGTTACTGGCTATTTAGTCAATTTAGACCTTTCATATATATAACAAGGACAAACATAAGCAAGAATGGAAGGAAAGTTCTGTAAAAGGAAAAGTGAAAGTACTCAGAAGAGGCAATGAGGTGCACATAAACTTAAATACAATTCTTGAGCTTACTTCAATCCGAAAGCTGCTATTATGTTAACAACATTCATATTGTTTACTATTCTGTAAATAAAAAGATTGCTTTTGACCATTTCTTTATGTAAGGGGATTTCAGATATGTAAATATGTCATTTATTTTTATGTTAAAATGTATAATATATCTATATTTATCAAAGCTTTAAAAAATAATGATTCTGGTGCTGACAATCAACTGCTATATGATGTAAATACACACAAACTAAAATAAAGCATGAAGCTGCTTTCAGGATGCAGTTCACAGTTCCTCGCATATTGTGTGTGTGTAGCAGATAAACCCAGAACTGATTTTTACTAACAAGACAGGTGCCAGCAAGCTGTGCTTATCTATGATGTAACACACACACACACACACACACACACACACACACACACACACACACAATATGGTTTCTCATATAACTGACTGTAAGTAAATGGGGATTATTAGAAGCGGAAATAATGACCTAAGTGTGGCCTGGGCATGTTTTATTTTCTGTGTGTGGGTGTGATCTGTCTAGTGCAGCAGTGTAGTGGCAGTCAGTGTTCACAATCCCTGCTTTCAGCTGCTGCCACTGGCTAGCCTGAACACCATCTAGAGGCAAAAAACTGGGGTCCCTAGCCAGTACATTGCCTCTCCATTGCCAAGACTCTTGCAGTGCCTCCTCATGGCAACACATGTTAACTGGGCATACTACAACCCCAGGCTGAACTGCAGCAGATCTCTGAGCACCACTTGACCCAAGAGATATGGTGCACAGGACCATTAGCGTGTAAACCTCTTCCTCAACTATGGGTTAAATAGCAGCCTGGTGCCACCACTCAAGTGGACAAAGCTGACAAATGATGCCAGCAACATGCTGTGGAATGGTTAAAGTGGGGCAATCACACATGTCCTGGCATTCCACTGCACCATTTCCCTTTTCCAGCTGCCTTGACTTGGTCCTTTTACTGTATCCAGGGAAGAAGAGAGAGTAAGGGTGACACTGTGCAACTCTGCCTTTCTTTATTATTAGTCGAGTGCTAGTAATCTTCTTAGTCTTGACCAAAATCATACACACACTAAGTAAGTGATAAATCAGCAGGTATGGACAAACTATAAGCTGTTGTGACAAACCTACACACAGGCAGCTAAAGCAATAGGGTCGTTTTTTTAACTGAAGTAGCAGCCAAACCTGGCAGAGTCCTCAAGAAACTCAGCTGTTCTATTTAGGACAAGAACTGGTCAATTCTGCAGCCCGAGGAAAAGGATAACTAAGACTGGCCAGTTCACTGTACATTACAGAAAACACACCTCAGCAGTAGGTCAAGGTGATGTCTATCATCTTTGGAATTTGTCATGTTCACATTCTGCTGAGCACCGACTCAAACAGACCAGAGAGAAGTACCACTCAACGACTGAGAGCTGGCATGCTATGGAATAGGTATACCTGCACCTTGTGATACAAATCTTGCAGAAGTAGGTCAACTAAAGGAAGCTGGAGTAAGCTACACATTCTTCTGGAGTGGCAGAACCAAAGAGGTTCAGAAGGAAGCCAATATAGGCTTTGTAGTCCAACCAAAGGTTCCAATGTGCATGCAGGTGGCATTCCAGCTGGTCAGCAGTTTCAAAAACAACCTGGCCAAGTGATTCTACCTAGAATGACACTGAAGACTGGACATGCTTTCAAAATGCTCTTTACAGTGCATCCTTCAAGACACTCAGTTCAATCAAGCATAAACATCAAGGCTGGCTCGACAAAAATGTTGCACAAATATCTACACTACTGTTCAGAAGGCAGAAAAAATTCATGCCTATACCGATATCAAGGACACAAAGTGCTTTTATGAATCTATCAGGACACTGTATTTTATGCTTCCAACTATCTGTATCCTTCCCTCTTGTTAGTGCTGGCATATTACTCACAGAGAAATCCCTGGAAAGGTGGGTAGAGCACTTTAAAAGTGTCCTCAGCAGACCTTCACACATCAATGATGAAGCCATTGAGAGACTGCCACAGGTTGAGCTTAACCATGTCCTACCCTTTCCTCCTGCTCAACCAATTTTCAACTAGAAAGGCTTCTGAATCCAATGACCTTCCATCAGTGATCTACACTTATGGTGGACTACTGTTGCTCAGCATGCTTACTGAGCCCTTCCTCCTGGACTCCATTGCTGGAGAAGTCCTGGCCCTGATCTTCCTGATTAGGGTAAAACAGAACATGGACTTTACCCAGAGAATCAGTTCAGAAAGGAAGAATAATCATTGGCATGGTGTTTAGTGCCTGATGACAGCAACAGAAATACAAGGAGAGCCAGTTCAACCTCTTTCTCACTTTCATTGACCTCACCAAGGCTTTTGATACAGTTTGTTGGAAGGGTCGTTTTGGAGGATCAAGAGCAAGTATGGCTCTCCAGACAGGTTCGTTCGGTGATAGTGTATCAATTCCTCAGTGGTATGCAGACACGTATTTTTGTGGGGTCTATTGTGGCGATATTACCCCCTTTCCCCTCACTGGCTTCATGATGTTTATTTTATCATGAAGATAGCTGTGTGAGGTACAGTATGAGTCACCCATAGTTTTCATACAGTATATTAAACGAACAAAATCCATCCTTTCATGTCCATCTGGGTTATATGCAACCTTCTTTTTCTTTTTTGTTAGACTCATGAGAAGGACTCATGAGAAGAACTCAATAGACCGATGTGTTCTAACTCAACGTAGTTTTCACTGCCATGCTCAGTGATGCATACCATGATGACAACCCTGGCATAGGCATCAGATATTGAATGGATTCAACCTGCATCGACATCAGGCAGAAACCAAAGTCAACATCGATAAGCTGTGTGATTTATGGTTAGCTGATGACTAGCCACTAAAAACCAGCTCTAAAACGTAGTCTGGGCCTGTTTGCCACCGGCTCCTACAACTTTGGTCTTACAGTCAGCATCAAAACAATGGGAGCTCTGTATAACTTCTGGAAAGCCCTATTAATTACCAGTTGTGTCAGTCAATAGCATTGCAATTTCTAATTCATGTAATAATTGTTTATAGTTATGGAACATCCATGAGATAAATAAGTTCCTGCTATTGCTTACAATGTCCTTTGACATTGTAAGCAATATCAGGACATTGAAAATGGTTGAAGACCATCCTGCTTGCACTGACAACTAAGACTCATTCAATAAATGTTACATAAACAGCTCCTTACATACAATTACACCACGGCAGTGATTATACGTGTTTTCCTTATTAAAAATAATAAATGTTTTTAAAATCTGCTTATTTTTAGTCTCCAATTACATGACATCTGCCATTCAGAATAACGCGTATGAGCTGTCACTATAGGAACGATGGCGTATTAGCTCAAGAGCATTAATATAAACCTGCCATTAACTACAAAGCCATGCTGTTATAGAAAAATAATGGACATCATCTGATTTGAGAAGTGTGCTGTGTTAAAAACTGAAATATTAACTGTAAGCAATCTTTAATTAGTTTCGATAGAATTTTAATATAGAATTTTATATATAATAAAAATGTACATATTTATTCATTGATTTCGTTATAGATACTGGAAAATGGACAATGGAAAGTACCAAGTGGCTACTAGTCATGCAAAATTTTGTAGATGATAAACTGTTTTAACGGTGCTAAAGCTCGTAAGTAAGTAAGTAAGTAAAGTTTATTTATATAGCACATTTATCACAGCAGAGCTGACCAAAGTGCTGAACAAAGTCGAAAACTAAACATAAAATAAACAAAACAGATGATACAATAAAACAATAGAACATAGACAAAATCCGATTAAAATGCCTGGGAATAAAAATATGTTTTCAACTTCACTTTAATTCGTGATTGTTTTCATAATAAACATAAGCACATGCTTTTGGCCTCTCATTCATGTTATAAAAAGATGCAAGATGCAAAAGGATGCAACATTGTGTTTCTGTGTGTGTGTGTGTGTGTGTGTGTGCGTGCACGTGTGCAGCTCTGAGGGATTCTCATCATTATCCTGATATCTATAAATACACTGCCTTCTTTCTACTTTTTTCTTTCTGGGTCACCTACTCCTGTCTGGATCTGCACAAGGAAGCGGGATGTAAGCCTATTAAACACACACACACACACACACACACACACACACACACAATTTAATTTACTTAAACTTTAGAGTTGTGTTTATTTATTTATTTTTTTACAATCTGTGTGAATTAGTGTTTGTCTTTGTGAATGCAAGTAAACATCAGATAGCAGAGATTTACAAAGAGGACTGTGTGAACTTTATTTATTGAAGACAAAGCAATTGCATTCATCCATCTTCAAATATCAGTTTGTGATATCAGAAAAGGTTATGCGGTTCCCTTTCGAGAATAAAAACATTGTTTTATATTTAAAGGTTACTTTAATTCCTGGCAAATTAGAAGTGAACTGTCTGTCTACTGAAACTTTCATTTTGTAATATAAGGAATGTCTTTAATATATACTTGTTTTTGAATTAGGAAAAAAAAATTATATAGAACCAGCTGCATTCATTTAGTTATTGGGCAAATGTCAGTCTTACCGTGAGAAAATGTGTGTGCAAAGGGAAAAGCTAAATTGCCTGCTGAAGATATTTGATGCAATTGTGCCATTTCTCCATCAGATATGAGAAGTTCTCTCACACAGAGCAGCATGTTTCACCATAGCACTGTTTCAACCGAGGGATCAATAGGCCATTTTTTGTACTTAATATCATAATCAAGGCTATTTCTATTTTATTTTCATTTCATTCTTGATTTAATTGTCAATAATCTATAAATGAATGTTTCCACCTGTAAAACCTTAGGATGAAACACAACCCACATTTTCCTCAGTAATGTATATACCAAAAATGTTTAAATTCTACTTTGCAGATTAGTCTTTTTTTTCCTATTACATATAATGTTTTTTCGTTTAGAATCAGAAATCCGTTCATGATCACGTTAAGCAAGTCTCATATCTGCAATGTGTAAATGAATATCGTATTTTTGAATGTCTGTGTTCTCTTTGAAAGGTTATTTAAAGATGCAAGAACTCTTTCACTGATGCTCAGCTAGTGCAGCTAATGAGACACTTTGCAAGTCGATACGAGTTCAAATGTCACATTCATAATGCTGAAATTGCCCTTATCCATTTATTACAAGATCAAGATAACTTTATTGTCAATGTGCAACCATGTGGAATTTTTATTCATTAGAGTCTGCAGCATAGCGGAATATAAAGAAACGCAACGAAGCTGATAGGAACACAAGCTAGATGCAGATACTGTATGTATCCACAAAGAGCTGTTATATAATACAGCACACATAATTACAATCTTATGTGAAACAGAGTAAGTAGAAATTGGTTTGATTTGTGCTAGGTGTTGTTTTTCCCTTTAATCTTTAGACAGCGAATGCCGAAAGTGCCTGAAGAACAGCTTCCTTACTTGCAAATTGTTAGCATCAGTTTGATTGCCAAGAAGATCACTGAGAGCTGAGCAACTTCTGCATCTTCAAGATTCCAAGTAGATGATTTTATTTGTTTAAAGTACAGGATGGGTGCTGGAGCTGACAGACGATCCTGTCAAAGTATTTCATCTTCATAGTAAAAATCAGTAAAATGTTTTTACTATGTAAAAAAATAGTAAAAAAAAAAAAAAAAAATAGTAAAAAAATAGTAAAACTAGTAAAAAAAAATATTTTTTACTAAAATTCAAAAATTTATTCAACTTGACTAAGTTGAATAAATTTTTGAGAAAAGCTAAAGAAAAACATACATAGAATATACATAGAATCAATGTAAAATCCCAACTTAATATTAAATAAAGTATGATTAGAATATCTACAGTAACTATACTTAATACAGATAAGTAGCTATTATAAGAACATATTAATACATTTATTAAGTTATAGGTAACTATGCCTAGGTAACACCGTTTCTTAAGATTTGTGTCCGTTAGCTTAATTTCAAGTGTTAGAATTTACTCATAAATGCATAGTAGATTTGACAAATGCATTGTCAATTACTCTCAGCACTTTCCCACCAAACTCCAAAAGCTTTATGACCATATTTAAGATACGCCATATAAGATGCGTGTGAATTGGTCATACTGTATTTCGACTAATGTTAGTTAATATTAGACTTTTTAAAATAGTATTGAATGTTGTTTTGACTCATGATTCATTTAAATGTTGAACGCATACATGTTTCCATCCAATGCTGTCTTTGTGCTAAAACTTTTCTCTTTTACACACACACACACACACACACACACACAATTGACAGGAATATGTACATTTATTAATATGTAAAATTCACTAAAAATCAATGTTACTTCTATGACTGATATGTGAACGTGTGTGTATATGTGCATTTACAAGCTAATGCAGAACAGTGAGTTGCCATATGTGATTTATAATCTAAAATACGCTTGAAGACAAAACTAGGACAGCGCTGCACTTAGCTACAATTCAGTGCTAAACCTAAAAGTAACCCCTCAGTATTATCTTTTTGTGGTGCTTTTTTCATATCTTGACGTGATCTTTGTTGTTAGTGACTACATACACTGTCATCAATGTGTAACTCGGTGTTTTTAATTGTTAGAGTAAAAAAATTGACCAAAAGAGTGACTGGATTTCCTCAGTAATGTCAATTCTATGTTCACAGGAAAGAAAAAAAAAAGACTAAAATGATACAGCTGAAGGCAGGAGAGAAATTGCAATACTTGAATGACAGACTGTAAAAGAGGGGGAAAAAGAGCAAAGGTGCATTTTACATTGGTACTTTGAAGTTAGCTGTGAACAGTATGCTGGTGTAGTGTGCATTAACGTGAGAAGTGCGTGCATGACTCATAGTCATAACTTTGTTGGTCGGCATGAAGCACGTCTGAAGAGCAGTGTGCAGAAGTGCTCACCCCCACACACTCTTCTTACTCATTCATTAATGGCATGTCCGTGTGTGGGCTTCCAATAAGCCAGACCTTTTCAAAGTCCATTTTTAGACGAGACGTCCTGCAGCTGATGCCTGCCATGAGTTAATGTTCAACCTCACAATTTCAATATGATCAGAGCGAGATTTGCATTTCACTGATGCCTTTGTCCAAAAGTGCCTTACACTGACTGATTACAGAGATGGCATACCAATTGGAAAAGAAAAAGAAAAAAAAAACACAATAAAAATAGATGTCATCTGGTATTGAATTCCAGACCCCTTGACATAAAACAGAGGTGCGAGTATATACTGGTGTGACCGTATAATTTTGTGAGAAAAAGTGAAATGAAAATATCATTAATGTTATACAACAACAGTATTAACCTGAATTAGATTTTCTACATGAACCTCACATTTTTGCCCTTAATGACTCAATGTTTTAAAGATACCATAGTACAAAAATTCTAAATATGCCCAGCATTCACCATTTACTGTACCATCTCTCACATTTTACTGTGAGAGCAGGATATCTTGCTAATATGACTCATTTAACCATCTGACAGCTAGCATTTTTATTTATTGAATCTGTTTTCTGTATAAAGTTTTCGTACATAAAAGAGGAGAATGTATGAAGGATGTTCCAAAAATCATCCTGGCAAGTGATTATATCTTGTATATAGTCAAATTAACTAGTGATTCCTATTATAGGATTACAACAAAGCAAATCTAAAGGATTATTAAACCTATTTTCAGACATTTTTACTGATTTCAAGCTTTTCCAGTTGGTGGATAATTTGCTTCTTTCTTGTAAATAAATAAATGCTAGCTAGTTGTTAGCTAAACTATCCACCAATAGAATAAACCAATAGAATGTAATTGTTTTCTTTTGCATGTATCTCAACCACAAGAAAATTAGAATGTCCTGTAGTGAAAATGAGGCTAGATTTTGTATATTTAATCATATTGAATGTAATTTCACATTAACGCTAAACAAATTAAAAATATGAAATACCATGAACGTAGGACTCAGAATAAGTTCAGAATTTCACATCCAGTAGTTAAATATGTTTAATATTAATATCTTAGAAGAAGATTTCAGGTTGCGGATTTTTATAATTGATTATATTTCATTAGAAACTCGATTTTTAATGCTAGATTATTCTATTATTAGTAGAGAAAAAAGAGTAGATTATTGGTCACCCTGCCTATACCTCTACATTTTTAAGTAAGATTTGTAACTATTTGTACAAATTGTAACTACAAAAGTAATTTATTAGTAGCGTTTTATCCCTTTATTTTGTCAAATGTAATTTGTATAATAAAATCAAATATAATATAATAAAAGCATTTACATATGTGGAAGTGCGAAAAACCGGAAAAAACAATTTTGGTCAAAACAACCACAGCGACATCCAAAATGTTCTCTCAAGCCTTAGGAGAGTGACAGACTAATGTACAAGCAAAAGATATATTTTTAATAATAATAATTTAAGTCTGTTTACCTATGCTTTACCTATGCTTTTTTGACTGTAGTAGCAAAAGCATAGTTGGGGTGTAGCTACTTCAAATATGTGATGGTATTCTAGCATTAGGATATCAAAAAAACAAAAACATCCTTTACCTTTAAAATTATAGCATAAAGGGATAAAAAAAAAAAGATGAGGATATTAAATTGTTCCTTCATATGTTTTAATTTCACATTCTGCTGTTTCTATTTAAACTACTGAAGCCTGGGAGCTTGTCGTACTTCTTTTTTTTAAATAGCAATATCCAAACATATATCTGGGAAGTGTGAAATAAAATAAAAGAAATGTAATTTCTAGCTTACCTTGTCATGTCCAAAGTTTCAAATTGTACATTTAATGAAACCTACATACCTCCACATAAAGTCTAAATAAACATATCTATGCCATATAATTAAAATACCTTCTTCTATATAAATTGCAAAAATTAATGCTTCTTTCAATGATAACTTGATTTGCCTGTTTTCATCATCTCACCCATTAAACTTCCAAGAATTAAATTTCGGTTTGATAGCGACTGCAATAGTAACACTATTGACAACATTAACTGCTCGTCTAACTGATATTGCACCATAGATCACACAGCAATCGCTCCGTAGAGAAGGAGAGGTTAATAGGACAGAACGGTGTAATCATCCTAACTGCAACTCTGGGAGTGTTGGGAGGATTGTGTTTATTCAGCTAATGTGTGTGATGGGGTGATGAAAGCAGGTCTAAACTCAGTGGGGTCTGACTGAGCTGCCATGTAGCAGATTGTATTGATTTTATAGAGCAATACATTTTTAATGTCATTGTCAAGCTGCAAACCTGGTACCTAAATGAATTTGAAAGATCTACTGATTTCTTTGTGGTACAGGATTGAAATCATACTCGATTCAATTCAATTTTTTTCAATTCAAATTTATTTGTATAGAGTTTTTAACAATAGACATTGTCTCAAAGCAGCTTTATAGAAAATAAGAAATATTGTTAAATGTTCAAAACGACTGTGGCAAGGAAAAACTCCTATAGATGAAAGAGGAAGAAACCTTTAGAGGAACCAGACACAAAGGGAACCTCATCCTCATTTGGGTGACACTGGAGGGTGTGATTATACACTGTTATAAACACCAGACAGTGTTATTATAATAATGTCACAGTCATATACACTCTGACAACTGTGTTGTTGACGAAAGGTTGTTGTCCTCAAACACCACATAAGTTCATAAGTTCTCTTTGAATGTTTGCAAACTTTATGATGTGGAAGACAACTGGAGTTGGTACAGTACAATCTCTGGATGCCTCGGGATGGGTAGAAAAAGAGAAGAAATTGGAGAGGAATTAGCGTAGCTGCTGTTCATAATAATAAACAGAATTAGATTATAATGTGTATCAACTGGAGCACATGGTTATATGAAGTATTATGCGTATGCCTGGCTAAAGAGATATGTCTTTAGTCTACATTTAAACTGGGAGAGTGTGTTTGAGCCCCGAACACTATCAGAAAGACTATTTCAGAGTTTAGGAGCTAAATACAAAAACTACAAAAAGTGCAGAGTTTGTGATCTCAAAGAACATGATGGATTGTAGCTTGTATTGTAGAAATACTGGTAAACCATTAGGAGCCTTGTACGTAAGTAGCAGCAGTTCGTACTCAATTCTAAACAAAGGTCTCCAGTGTAGAGATGATAAAATTGGGGTTATATGATGATATTTTCTTGTCCTGGTAAGAACTCTGGCAGCTGCATTTTGGACTAACTGTAGCCTATTTATTAAAGATGCAGGACAACCACCTAGTAATGCATTACAATAGTCCAGTCTAGATGTCGTGAATGCATGAACTAGCTTCTCAGCATCAGATACAAACAGGATGTTTCTTAGATTGGCATCATTTCTAAAGTGAAAGAAGGCTGTTTTTAAGACAAGTTGCTGTCTAATATGACACCCAGGTACTCTTTGTGTAATTAGCGACCTTGGCAACACACAAGAGCTGGGATTATTATTTTATATCATTATTAAAAAAGTCATTATATATACTATCATAGGTATTTAAAAGAACAGCGAAAAATCAGTCAAGAAAAAACTGTCTAAAGTTATAACTGTGTCTGTATCCACCTGAGGGAGGACTCACAAGATTCAATGGGTGCCATGACAAACATAGACACTCTTTAAACTTCACTTTATAGTTGCAGCACCTTTACATCATGTCCATGTCCAATAGTGTTGTAAAGCCAGAGAGAAGTTACTTTACTCCAGACATCAAACTAAACAGACAGAGATGACTTCAATGGTGGTAATATTTCTGTTCATACACTTCATGTAAGATCATTTCATCATTTGTCCACTGGATTGGATATTTCATGACCTTAGTATTATAAGATTTTATCTAAATGTTTTGAGATATGAGCCACCAAGGTTTGACATTCCAACTAACAAATCTACAATTTGTTTAAGCCTAAACTTTAATGTTGCTTCAAACATCAGAGTTTTTACCTTGAAGAGTAAAGGATTCATCACTAGCTACATACACCCAATTATTATTAAAACTATTATTCTGATTTAAGGATTCTGATTCTGATTTTATATCAAATGCTTTTTAGCATTATTATGTTTTATCTGTCTGTTCCTTTTAGAGCAATCTCATAATCTCATTAAATTACTAATAAATAGTAATAGACTCTGCAAAAAAAATACATTATGAGCCTAATAAGATCACGTTATTATCATAAATGTGTTGGAGTTTTTTTTTTTTGTAATGTATTATCTGAATATATTCTAGAGAGCTAAGATGTAAAATTCCTTAACATTTTTTTTGTGTGTGTACTGAGTGTGTGTACTGAGTGTGTGTGTGTGTACTGAGTGTGTGTGTGTGTGTGTGTGTGTGAGTGTGTGTGTAATCCTACCCAGGTGTGAACCCTGCCTTGTGCCCTGAGTCTCCTAGGATAGACTCCAGGTTCCCCAAGACCAAGGAGCTTACACTCCATAGTGTAGAGAATGAATGGATGGATAGAACATACAGTAAATGTTTCTGTGCCACCATTTTAAACATGTTTTACACGTCTGCTAGATACCCGTCAGTCCCAGGCCATTCTGTCCATTTTATTAATCACGTGCAAGAGGAAAAACAACCACCATTATCATCATTTACAAACTCATATAATCATATCACAGTCACTCACAAGCTGTTATCAGTCATTTTAATCTGATCATAGGTTAGCCATAATATACCAGAATTTGCATTTTAAAATCAAGTACAATGGATACATACTCTACACTTTTTATTATTCTCAGATATAATATGTAGAGAAGTTACAGATAAAAAGTCATTTTTCTATAACTCGCTAAATTGAGTTGTTTTTTTTTTCTGTCAGAGTGCAACAAAAATCTGGACATTGATTGGCCAATGCTGATGTAGTCATGCTATGTTTATCTGATTATGATCAGCTGGCAGAACGCTATAAAAAGTATGAGTTTGCTTATAGAACTTTTTCAAGTACTACAGTAAACATTTGTGAATAATAATAATAATAAGAAGAAGAAGAAGAAGAAGAAGAAGAAGAAGAAGAAGAAGAAGAAGAAGAATTATAAGTATAATAATAATAATACAAATAATAATAACGATAATAATTATTATTAACATTGTTATTATTATTATTATTATTATCATACATTTTGTGGGAAAAAGTCAGGTAAAACTATATAATATTGAGATCAAAATTTTATGACGCATTAACTGACTGTTAAAATCTGCATATCGAAATTCAACCTTTTTCAACCGTTTTAAGTTTGACATTATTTGTTAAGACATTATTTGTCTATATTTATATATTGTGTTGTGCTATATGTTTATTTTTATGGATGCATGAATAAACAGACATTGGTTCTTGGTAGAAAATAGACAAAATAGAGCTAACACATTTTGCTGCTCCCAATCAATTCAAGCCTGAGTCTCCAGATGTGAGGTCAGGGCATTAATTAACCCCACAACCCCAACATAACATCTCTTTACACCTGTCACGGATTTAATTAGTACACATAATTCATAACTCTATTTCATCTTTCCTAATGATTTTAGAACACATACTCAGCATATTTTGTTTAAAAATAATGATGTTTTGTTTCAAAATTGAATAGTTTTTGGCTGAGCAAGACCTAAAACTTTTATTGTTATACTAACATGAACAAGCATAAGTGGTTTTCATGGACTGTGACGTATCTGGTACAGCATGAGGATTATATATTTTTGATGGAGACTAAAAAATACTTCTGTAAGTCATTCTACATAAAGGTGTCTGCTAAATGCTTTAAAGTAATTGTGAATGTAAAATAAATTTTATTGTTATTTTATACATAAATAAAAATAAAAAAACGTTCAGTCTAATAATTAAGTCTAATAATAATAATAAATTAATAAAAATAAATAAATATATATATATTTTTAGATAATTTCTAACTTTACAGATGTTTGCTACACCTATCGGTCAGATTATCTGTCAGTGAAATTCTATTTCAAATATTTCATCTATCATTTCAAATATTTCATTTTCATCTATTTGCTGTAAATAGGGCTGTAAAAATCAAAGGTCATTTGCTTTATTGTAAATGAACAGTAGGACGTACTAGATACATTTGAGTATTTTCACATGCTGAAAGGTCTATGATGTCATTGCTTGCTGTGTGGTAGTCATTATTACCTAAGCCATTTATGTGGAAATGTGTAAACCAAGATGGCTATTGTTGTATTGTTGTAGTACTGGTTTATTAATGAAGGTTTTTTTCTCTTATAAGTAATTGTGTTCAGCCAGATTTGGCTATGAAGAACCTTGCATGTGTGAGTGTGTGGCTGTTTCATCTCTTCATCTACCAAATGCCTCCGTAATAGCAGGACAATGTGAGAATGGGGTTTTGAAATCGTTTTGTTCAAGATACTGAGGACAATTTGGGGGTTAGAGGTAAGTGTAGAAATATGTAGTTACAGTAATACAAAAGTAAATGGAAATACCTTACAAAGATCACAGCTCTCATGTGATTTTGTGTGTGAATGTACAAATCTAGTATTCCCCTGGGTCCAAAGCAGTAGGTGTTCAAGAGTGTCTCTCTAGACAGTGTTTATATATCACACTGCCCACAGGTAAGCACATCCTTTTTCGATTTGTGTGCGTGAGTGTATGAGTCGGTGTGTTGGGGGTAGGAGCTTGCATCTAGGGAAAAGACACTATGATGGAGATGGAGTTGGGGTGAAGTTTACCGTAACCTCAATCTCAGTCCTAATCCTTCCTAAAGGGAACATGACTGAACATGATTCCAATTCCAAAGCCCAATACTAAACAAAACCAGACAGGCCTCAAAGTAAGCGTGCACACACACACACACACGCGCGCACACACACACACACACACACTGTCACTCAGTGTGTTATATGTCTTTCATATGATGCAGTCCTTTATATTGCTGTTCAGTACAACCATTATAGAAGCCAGTGTGTGCCTGTGTGTGTGTGTGTGTGTTTGTGAGAGAGAGAGAGAGAGAGAGAGAGAGAGAGAGAGAGAGAGAGAGAGAGAGAAATACTAGAACTAAGCCTATGTACATTTTGCAATGTTGTGTCTGTGTAAAACTTTAAATTCCCTTAGAATTAAAAGACAAACTTTTTTGAATTTTGAGACATTATCTAGCATAACTAAATAAAAAATAAAGCATCTATAAAAAAAACTACAGGTTAAAGTCTGTGCTTCAATCATGATCTCAGGTCAGTGGAGTTTTGCGTGTTCTCATCGGTGTCCTCGGCATCCTCTCACTTCCAAAAAAGTGGACAGCAGATAGGATGAGCTACAGTACAATTCAAATACAAGTAGATATAAAGGATTGTGTAAATGACAATGTGCAATGTTCTGGCTTTTCATCCAGGGTTCTTGCAGTAGGGAATTTTATTAAATTACAAAATTTTAAAATGTAATATTTTAAATTTCATTACTAAGAGGAATGAGAGTATGAATAAATGAATCATTGAAGGAAGGAAGGAAGGAAGGAAGGAAGGAAGGAAGGACAGACGAAAGGAAGAAAGGAAGGAAGGAGGGCAAACATCACAGTATTTTAGGATGAATATTTCGGATGGTGGGGGGCACGGTGGCACGTTCGCCTCACACCTCCAGGGTTGGGGGTTCGATTCCCGCCTCCGCCTTGTGTGTGTGGAGTTTGCATGTTCTCCCCGTGCCTCGGGGGTTTCCTCCGGGTACTCCGGTTTCCTCCCCCGGTCCAAAGACATGCATGGTAGGTTGATTGGCATCTCTGGAAAATTGTCCGTAGTGTATGATTGCGTGAGTGAATGAGAGTGTGTGTGTGTGTGCCCTGTGATGGGTTGGCACTCCGTCCAGGGTGTATCCTGCCTTGATGCCTGATGACGCATGAGATAGGCACAGGCTCCCCGTGACCCGAGGTAGTTCGGATAAGCGGTAGAAGATGAGTGAGTGAGTGAATGAATGTCGGATGGTTTTCAAGAATATAACTTATTAGTTGTCTTTTACAGTAAACATTAAAAGCATTATAAGTATACGCACTACTATCCCACAAATGGGTGACTCTCTCTCTCTCTGACCTCTCTAATCTTTTACTTTAAAAATATGCTATGAGTGTTATATTTTCTGCAAATACTAACATATTATATTTCACAAGCTGCAGCTCACCTCCAGAGCAAATCTTTTGTGAATGCTACTGGACTGATGAATTACAATGCTTTGTGCTACTCAAGATTTTTTTATGCTGTTTTATTGATTTGGGAAATGTGTGCATTTGAGTTGTTTCTGGGCAAAGATTTGCTCACAATGATATATAAGGGTCACAATGTGAGCACATAGTTTACTTTCACAAATTCTCAGGTCTTCCCAAGTCATCATTTACTTCCACAAATTCTTTGGTGTTCACAAGTAACAGCTATAAATCACAGTATGTGCATCAAATGTGCGCTTCTCCAACCAGTCTGTATTGATGAGGTAAAAACTCGCCTACACACAAGCATACAGACACAGTGGGTCAAAGGGCCTCAGGCCTATCAGGAGATAATACAAAACTTATTTTCTAGTGTGGTTTGGGGAGAAAAAGCAGAGAGAAAGAGGATAAAGATATATGTGCAGATACTAATGAGTTAACACACCTCTTTCTCTGTGACATCTAAAGTCTTAATACTCATATAGTGAAAAACAACCGTTAAATTCAATTATGCATCTTTATGTCTCTCTCTCTCTCTCTCTCTCTCTCTCTCTCTCTCTCTCTCATATATATATATATATATATATATATATATATATATATATATATATATATATATATATATATATATATATACAGTATATATGTGTGTGTGTGTGTGTAAGAGAGAGAGAGAGAGAGAGAGAGAATAATTCCACTCCAAAATTCCACTTTAAATGGAAAACAGATGACCATTTGTATCGTGTGTGTGTGTGTGTGTGTGTGTGTGTGAGAGAGAGAGAGAGAGAGAGAGAGAAATAATAATAAGTGGAACTCCTGGCTAGCATGATTTATATTGTATCATTGCTGTTATCTTCCAAATAGCCATGATATAATAAAATGGGCCTACACTTTATTTCTACTACAGAATAACATTTTATCACACTATTTCTCCATCAGTGGCGTAGCAGGGAATTAACCTCAGGGGAGAGGAAGAAATATACACGCTGGAAAAACAGATTAATATGATTGGTCAGTACCATTTTAGAACAAAGCAGCTGGTAGCCAATAAAACATTAAGTAAGCAAACTGAGAGACAAATATGCATTGATCTTTCATTAACACCACTGTAGCTGAAAATCTACAATAAACATTGCTTGGCATCATCTCCGCCGTATGTGTGTTATGTTAACCAGTTAAATAGTGATAATAAAAGAATTTAGATCTTTCTACCTACACCTATGTTCACCTTTATATCTTAAAAGCTGGGATGAGAGATTAATTATAATACAAAATGAGGTAAATGTAGTCAAGATTTAAAATCAGAATCACAAGCATTTCTCAGTGGAATCCCTTAACCATCCACAAACCTGAATAGATCTCCATGATGCTTAATTACCATCCCAGTCCATCTCAGTTTAAACAAATAACTAAATAATTATAGGAATGCCAATTATAAGAGGATGCCAAATATAAGAGGTGTTTAATCTTATCTGCAAACGGCCGGTTTTCATTCCAATGCAGCAGCATCATCTGACTCCACCTGGTTAATCAGCTGATCTTCAGTAGATGCGGCTTCTGCTTGGATAAAATCCTGCACCCAAAGCAGCCCTTTCCGGATACGTTTGGAATTTATTTTGTATAGTACAATTTATAATGTACATTATTTATTCTAATACTTCTAATAGAGCTGAAATTCACACTTCAGTATATTTCTTGCTTGGATTCTAAAAGAGAACATCCAGAAGTATCAGTGAGTCTATTCCCAAAAGTGATAGAAAAGAAAATATGCAAGTACTTTTAGCTCAGTTTGCATCCTCAACCGGAATCCAGATCAGCCATGAAGCTCCAAGCCAGCTCTCGACCCCAGCTGTTCCAGATCCCCCATCAGCTCTATTGACATCACACACTGGAACGACAACAAGGAGGAATCAGCTTAACACCCCTCATCTCCAGTCAAATAGCTGCCCTGCTGTGGAATTTAGACTTCCTGCCATCTCATTTGCATGTGTGTAAGTGACATGATCTCATCATTGTGAATTCACATGAGGTATGTAAAGTTATGGTTATTGTTAGGCTGAGGCATGGGGAAACATTTTTAGCTTTTCTTAACACTTCAGTTAAATGGAATATAAATCATTTATTCTCACTGGGATTCAAGTGAATTTGGTGCAAACCAGATGTAATGAGCATAGATGGAATTTAATAAGATACAATTTAGCTGGATTCAATTGCCAGGTACTTTTATAGCGTTTAAATGAGGTAAAGTCCATCTAAAGGTGATAGCTATAAAAACTGAAGTTCAAAGGTTCAACCAGTGTCCCTTTGACAGCCCTGGAATTTGAACTGTCACCCTCAATGACCAGATATTAACCACTTTGCTGGCATTGTCATTGTTTTTCTACAAACTGTGTTCAATGCCATAGAATCTGATGGCATTTCAATGCCTGGACACAGCGCCATTTACATTCACAATGCACGAAAATACCACTGAGTCATTCACCGAGTCTTGCTTAAGAGACATGAGTTAGTGGACATCTAGTGAAACTGGACAGACTGATACATATGTCAGTGCTCATATTTAGTTAAAAGAGAAGAAATATGATGCCATGTCTGTCTGAATCCACAACGAATCCGAGAGCTACTTGCCCACAGTGAATCTGAACTTACTGAATGAACCTGAATGAAAGTACATAAGGCTTCCTGCAGGTGTGGGGGAAAGTGCAGTGAATCAGAATAAGTGAAGTATAATTTGTATTGAGAAGCAAGTTTTCTGGATATTCAACAAAAAATACACACCAATGCTTTTTCACAGCATCAAATATGGTCTTGCTATGCCTCTCTCACACACTGACTGTGCACACTGTAGGTCATTATCACAACACTGTGTCACAAAATCACTAGACAGTCATTTAATTAATCATACTATTACAGACATTGCAGTTTTTTTATTATTATTATTATTTTAAGGCATACTGTGAACTAGCAGGTGCAGGGTTTTTTCTGTGTGTTGTCAGTAAATGGCTTGCTAAGCATCCAAGGCCTGCAATGAGGACGTGCTAAGCCTAATTTGTCTCCCTTAATCTTCACACACTCAAGAGGTGAATACTGTGGATGGCTTTATAGAACTATGTTTGTTTTCTATACCGTTAACATTGCATTGTGTCTGTAGTGACAATATGATTCCACCAACTTTAAAATAAAGATAAACACTACACTAAAAGAAGACAGAGATCTTTTCAATTACGTTAGTGTACTATATACACTGATCAGCCATAACATTAAGCCACCTGTTTAATATTGTCCCCGTTCTGTCACCAAAACAGCTCTGACCCTTCAAGGCATAGACTCCATGAGACCTCTGAAGGTGTCCTGTGTTATCTGACACCAAGATGTTAACAGCAGATCCCGTAAGTCCTGCTGCAAGTAGCAAGGTGGAGCATCCTTGTATCCATTTTTTTTTCAGAACATCCAACAGATGCTCGATCGGCTTGAGATCTGGGGAATTTGGAGGTAAAGTCAGCACGTTGAACTCTTTGTCAAGTTCCTCAAACATTCCTGAACAATTTTTGCAGTGTGGCAGAGCACATTAACCTGCTGAATGAGGCCACTACCATTAGGGAATACTGTTGCCATGAAGTTTTGCAATGTATCTATCTATGCGGCTATCTATCCATTTACCTTTAGACATGTCAAAATGTTCTGCATCAAATGTTGAGCTGACTTGCTCACTTGCTGAGATGTCATTGTTCCTTCCCCACTCATGGCACGTTGGCACAGGAGGCAATCATTTCAACAGATGACTACATTCACCCCAGAAACCCAAACACAGTACGCTCACTGTCCTGCTAGCCCCTACGTTCTGTTCCGGTCAAAATGAGCCGTATTAAATGTTTATTAGAACTGAAATTGAATTTCCCCATGAACCTTTATTGGAATAATTATATTTAGAATACTAAGAATATATCATGTCCTGAGTCATTTTCAGATCCAGAATTTTAGCAGAAGTGAGAGATTTAAAAAAAAAAAAAAATTATGATGATTAAAAAAGGAAATAAAGTGATGACTGTGTCTGTCCTGTTCTCTTCATCTCTTATACACACTCCAGTCTCTACCACATCATGAGATGGATTGCATAGCAATCAAAGATTTTTTTTTTTCAGCATTTGTTCTATGCTTGTTACATTTACAGCATTTAGCAGACACTCTTATCCAGCGTGACTTACATTTTTATTTCAGTTTATACATCTGAGCATTTGAGGGTTAAGGGCCTTGCTCAGTGGCCCAGCAGTGGCGGCTTTGTGGACCTGGGATTCGAACAAATGACCTTCCGATCAGTAGTCGAACACCTTAACCACTGAGCTAACACATCCCATCACTATCTTGTTACATTAGGAACGTTACATTAGGAATAATATAAATAAGTGTTTATTATATTATATCCTGTATATATACATATATAATATAATAAACACGAATAATATAAATAAGTGTTTATTATATTATATCCTGTATATATACATATATAATATGAGGACATATTAAAGCCAGGTTTGACATATTACATTTACATTTACGGCATTTGGTAGGCACCCTTATCCTGAGTGACTTACAAAAAGGTTCAATCAAATGCTTTCACAATGTAGTATAATTTCATCTGACTGCTGAAATGTAACAGGAGGCCCTGTTTTATTTAAACCTGGCTTGCCTTGAGCACTGTAGCAATGGCAAGGAACAAAGCATCTGGTACCAGGGACTGCCGGTGGAAAGAACATGTTCTCCAAGAGAAGATTCAAGGTCCAGAATAGACACACAAACACACACGAGATCACTCAACATTTAATTTCACTTTCATTTCTAACACTGTTTTTTTTTTCCTTGTCTTTGTCCGATACAGAAAGAGTTCAGAATTTTCTCACCCCTTACCCCCATATTGCTCTCTCGCCTCAAGCACCCCCACCCTCCACCCCCTCCCCATATTGCTCTCTCAACTCACCCCACCTCCCCCTTTCTCTTTTTTCTCTATGGAAATCAGGCACCGGTATGGTTAATAAATAAACATGCTGAAGTCAAATGCTTTGTGTCTGTAAAAATGTCCAGAGGACAAATAAAGAAATGTTGAACCTATATAATAGTGAATGCACATATATATTATATATATGACCCAGACTAAGCTGTGGATCAATTATAGGCATTGTTACATTTCATCATAGTCATGCAAGAGACACATGCTGAAACTTGAACCTTAACCTCTGACTGTCATAAATAGTGTGTGTGTGTATTTCAGGGGATTATTTTGACAGGTAGAAGATTTTGTTATTGTTGCTATTGCATTTTGCCCTGGGGTCTTAAGGCCAAAGATGTTTCACAGAAAAAAATGTGTGTGTGTGTGTGTGTGTGTGTGTGTGTGTGTGTGTGTGTGTGTGTGTGTGTGTGTGTGTGTGTGTGTGTGTGTGTGTGTGTGTGTGTGTATGTATTCACACTTATGTTTATGTTTATGGAATATTTCAGCTCCCTCTATGCTATGCAGCTGTTACCTCCCTGTACCTCCCTGTATAGATTAGCATGGCTGATTGGCTGCATTCATTATTTATTTCAATTTTGGCCAAGTTGTTGCAGGTAAATAAAATATCAGCATTCTGAAATGTAAGCATTCAGTGGAGAATATAAAGAGAGATGATGTTAGTACAGAGTTTGCATTTCCTCCCTGTACTACGGGGGTTTACTGGGTACTCTGTTTTTCTTCTCCAGTCCGAAGATATCTGCTGTAGGTAGATTGTCCCATGTGATGGGTTGATACCCTGCCCTGAGGCTCCAATGCCTTATGCCTTGAAATTTGATGTTATTGTTGTTCTTTCAGCTTCTTAACGGTTTAAACTCCTGAAATTTTGCTAAAGTTGAAAGTATTTTTCATTTAAAATGCTGTAAGTTAAAGATTAGGTGAAAGAAAACCTCAAGTACAGATACTTAAAAACAAACCTTAAGTACAGTAACATTTACGTTCAGCATCTGTTCATGACCATCTGTTAAAGTCAAACATAATGTTAGTGTGTAAATAGTGCTGTATCTTAGATTTTCAGGGTGGTAGATCCCTGGGAGCAAATGTTTTTGTCTACTGAACCCACAGTTCCGTCTATCAGTTCAGTAGTTGAGAAATAATGGGTTTAACGTTGACTTTTTGACCGTTCTGGGATTTCAACATACAAACTTCCAGCTCTAAATGCACAATATTCAAACTCATTCAGTTACAGTTTATCCTTGTTGAGGTTGTGATGCATTCGAGTTATGTCCAGCACAAATGACTAACATTTTTGTCCAGATGAAGCAATTCCGGGGGGGCACGGTGGCTTAGTGGTTAGCACGTTCGCCTCACACCTCCAGGGTTGGGGGTTCGATTCCCGCCTCCGCCTTGTGTGTGTGGAGTTTGCATGTTCTCCCCGCGCCTCGGGGGTTTCCTCCGGGTACTCCGGTTTCCTCCCCCGGTCCAAAGACATGCATGGTAGGTTGATTGGCATCTCTGGAAAATTGTCCGTAGTGTGTGATTGCGTGTGTGTGTGTGTGTGTGTGTGTGTGTGTGTGTGTGTGTGTGTGTGTGTGTGTGTGTGTGTGTGTGTGTGTGTGTGTGTGTGTGTGTGTGTGTGTGTGTGTGTGTGTGTGTGTGTGTGTGCCCTGTGATGGGTTGGCACTCCGTCCAGGGTGTATCCTGCCTTGATGCCCGATGACTCCTGAGATAGGCACAGGCTCCCCGTGACCCGAGGTAGTTCGGATAAGCGGTAGAAAATGAGTGAGTGAGTGAAGCAATTCCAAATAAGAATATTTTTTATTAGGAAAATTGTGTAAAGCAATATTATGACATCATATACAGGTAATTCCTTTACAGATTAGGAATTGTGATGTTACGCAAATGTTAGGCTAGATTAGTTTGTGGTAGTCAGGAGAAGCCTTTTCATTCAATTCCTTTATCTCTTGGAAAACAGGTGTACGTATAAACCGAGTGTTATATTAGCAGCTAATGAGGGTGTATTTTATTTCCCTTACTGTTAAAAGGCACAGCTACTGTACCAGGAAAATGTTAACAAACGCGCAAGACTCAACTGTATACACTGAAACGCATAGATAGATAGATAGATAGATAGATAGATAGATAGATAGAAAGAAAGAAAGAAAGAAAGAAAGATAGAAAGAAAGAAAGAAAGAAAGAAAGAAAGAAAGAAAGAAAGAAAGAAAGAAAGAAAGAAATTCAAGCATCCAGTATAGCAACACACAGAGAAATAAAATTATCACAACACAGTACAGCATATACCCTGTATATGGGGCATTAAGGATGTCTTATATTCAGGATGTTTATATAGACATTTATAACAGAGCAAAGCTTAAAAATGCAAGTAAAATGATAAACACTTTTTTCCACCCTTTGGTCACCTGCCAGTACACTCCACCCAACTCACTTCTATCATATGACGGATATTAACTAATTTAGTTTGCGTGATAGCACATGTTTCCTCTGAGACATGTGAAGTTAAAGACTGCTCATGCAGCATCACAGGGCAGTGTAACACCCTCAAACGAAAGCTCTATCTACCCTCTTCCACATACAGGAATTACAGATGCCCATGATTAGCTAGTATCTCATGTGTCTCATATATCTCTTGATGATGTTTTTAATGTTTTTCTGTAGCACCACTACTGTATTATGCATATTATAGATGGTGATGATTCAGGAGTATCCAAGCAAAGTGTAAAGTTAGGTACTGTATATCTTTTGCCTGGAACAAAAGATTTCAGCGACCTACAACATACAGTAGGGACGTTACTGCTGAAGCATTATCGCTTTCTGAAGCACTTTGTACATGAGATGGCAGTTTATTAGATACCTTGTAGCTTCACCATTCAGTCATTTTATGTGTTTGTTCTACCACATGACTACACTTTGTAAGTCTGTACTTCTTGGCTGTTTATAAGCCTCTACCCCATACATTGGTTGAATAGATCCACCATTGGACGTCTGTGGTTCAGGTGGCTCTCAAGATAGCAGTGACATACAGCGTTAGTGGCCTGGAAGTGCATTGCACTGGAAAACAAGCAACTCAGTGGGTGCGAGCATACACACACACACACACACACACACCTGCTGCCCACTCTTCAAATAATGAGCAGCATTAAAGTTACAAGCTTGGGTTAGTGTCTTAGCTTAAGTCTGTCATGTTGTATCAACACACTTCTTCTTGATGTTTTATGAAGAGTCCTAATCCAGTGCAGAACATTCTAGAAAAATGTAGCTCTGGTGGCCGTTCTCAGGTAATAAACATACACTTATGCAGTGCAATGTTGTTGCTATTTCAGATGTCACCACCATGTGTTTTTGATTTCTCAGCCTATCTAGTCCTAAGGCTGAAGTTAATTTTGGTGATTTCATGTGATTTATTGAACCTTAAACATCCACCATGTGATAAGCAGATTTATCATTGGACCTCTTAATGAGATACAGCTTTCCTTCTAACAGTGTAGCTTTATATTTAGGACATCATTTAACCAGATACATTAGGCTGAATCAGAACAGAAAATGAATCGTATTCTATTTTGTTAAAATGAAGATTCTACACATTCTCGGCTAGACGTTTGCGTGCTAAATGAAATATAACAGGTTGACTTCTACCATCTGTTTTTTTTTTTTTAAAAAAGAAATATTTTGGATAATATATGTGAAAGGCGCCACAGCTGTTCAGCATACATGTATCTAGGGGAAGGCATCACTCACTCGTAGTCACAAAAGTCACTTTTGTGTTTGTGTGTCTGCTAGAGAGAGAGAGCACAGTAACTATTCTGAAATGACAGAAGATGTGTTTTATGGGTTGAAATGAGTCACTCACCAAAACAGGAAGTGAAAGAAAGCTTTACTTCCTGCCTAGACAGTTGGACGCTTTGTTGAAGGACTACAGTGTAACTCTTTTATTCAGAGTCGTCCTGTTTTTTCACTTCCTCATCCATTTCGCAACCTTCCACAATACACTGGTTTATATCTGATTCTTTCATCCTCTGTTTGCCCGACATTATTTCTAAAATCTGAATCTGTAACACCTTACTGTGCTGATAATTGGAAACAAATGCTGTCAGATTTTGTGTCCTGTTTCTTCTTTAGTACAAAGTTTTGTTTACACAATCACACAACAGGAATGCTTCTCTGCAAAGGTCAGGCAAAATGGCTGACGAGACTAATGGGATTGAAGCTAGCAAGTCATACTAACTAGCCCATTAGGTCGTCCGCTTAAAATAGGAATTGGGACGATTTATGCATCTTATTTTATTTTCAAACCTTATTCATATTCATATAATTCATATGATCAGGTCTACCATTATGCGAATCTTGCAGAAATTATTATATATTAGTCCCTTGCTGTAGGACTTATCTGTTCATCTTTCCATTTTGAGATTTTTTTTTTAACACAAATGTTATGACAAATTCTTCACTAGGTAAAATGGACCTCATTATGAGAAACGTGGTTTGAGAAAAAAACAGTATTTTTCGTTTAAAAAAATGTATGTATACAAATAAGGTATAATCAAATGTCACACAATGTTGGTTTCTGTTTAGCACATAAGTGAAGATTAAGAATTTTTTTTCACTGACAGGTGAAAAATAAACACTATAAAATATGTTCATCTTTATTTTTTTTTCATGATAAATGGAAATGTTGTTTAAAAACATAACAGATTCATAAAATCATATTGTAGGCATTGGAAATCAAATTCAAAAAGCATCAGGATGCATAAGGAATTGGTTCGTAATCACATCAAGGCATCTGAAATGTAATTTAATCCAGTCATGAGCTGCTTAGAGATTCCCATTCCTACTAATAAACTGTTGACTTATACAGTGTCCTAGATCATTCAGATCATTGTGCTATTATTGTCAAATTTAATTCAGTGTCCATTAATTACTCGCCTTTTGTATGTTGAACTTGTATGTTGAAAAGGTTACTATTTCTATCCTTTCTCACTCACCTTGAATGAAGACTTGGCAATGCAAATGCAACCTTGAGTAAGATGTTGCACTATTCCTTCCTTCTTGCCTTCTAAGCCAGTCATGTCTCAGGTTCTTGCCAGTGGGTTAGTTGTGTAAATCCACATATGAATAATGGATTCTAATTCTTTTTTTTTTTTAAATTCCCTTGTATTTTTTTGCAGTATAGTAACATTGGTATTCAGAATTGGTGACACAAGTGGGCCCCTTAAGTTACAGATAAAGTTATCTGTATTCAGACCTGATACGCTGGTGATTTTTAGAGCTGTCCTACTCATTTTCTTGGCCTACTCATGTGTTAAAGCAGTTATTTTTTTAAATGTGTGTAAACCAGTGCTTTAAAAGAAACCTTTAAGAATTCTTTTAGAAATCAGATGACATAAAATGTAAAACTATAAAGCATATCACACACTACATTGCCAAAGGTTTGTGGACACCTCGCCATCACTATCACCATCACACCATTCTGAAATCCAGATTTAGTCCATACTATTATCCATAGTATTATAACGACCTCCAACCTTTTGGGAAGGTTCTCCACTAGATGTTGGAGCGTGACAATGGGGATTTGTTTTCACTTGGCAACAAGAGCATTAATGAGATCAGGCACTGATGTTTGGTGAGGAGGTCTAGGAGCAAGGCATCATTCTAGCTGATCCCAAAGGTTCTATAAGGTTGAGGTCAGGGATCTGTGGAGACCATTCCAGATCTTTCACTCTGTCCTTGTCAAACCGTGTCTTCATGAAACTCGCCTTATACACAGGGGCACTGTCACGCTGGAACAGGTTAAGGGTTTCCTTCAGTGAAGGGAGATGTTTAATGCTCCAACAAATTAAGACATATTATATAATGGTGAGCTTCAAACTCTCTGGCAAATGTTGGAACCATTTCAAACCAATGCAATCAAAAAGCAAGGCACTATTTAACCCTTGTATGTTGTTCGGGTCTGTGGGACCCATATTCATAAACATCAATAGTTTTGAAAAACTTTGCTTCCTTGTAAATTTGTTGAATTTTTTTTCCACTCAACTTGATTCAATTTTATTTATTTATTTTTTTACATTTTATTAAAAAACAAAAAAAAACTCGTAGCACTTTAATTAAAAATGTGATGTAATAAAGGTAAAGGGCAAATAATAACCATATATGCTGTTTATATTGTTTGTAATCGGGATGAAGTAAACATCTGTAGAGTATTTTAACATAAAATTTTTGATTGTGTTGAATTAAAAACCTAAAAATGCAGCAGGTCCAGCAGACCCACGAACACTGGCTGAGTAACAAAAATACGAACAACATACAAGGGTTAAAATATCATACCTTAAAATTTGTTTGTGTCTACATGCAAAGGAAATTTGAAATCACAATTTTGTGTTTAAAAGCACCTTAGTGCCTAACTCCAACATTTAGTGGGTTTTTTAGGACCTCTGGAAGCGGGGTGGCAATCAAGTGGCCCATAAAATATATTCATACGTATTTTAAATGACACACTGTATATTATTTCATCTTACATGACCTGATAAATTCTTAGGTCTGATGATCTGTCAGCAATTCCAGCTGTAATGAGACAAATGAATGAATGCAATGCATGCTACAAATGACAGCTTTGAATGATTAATGTGCTTGTTCTAATGTGTTACCGTTTCTTTATTAATGTTATAGCTATATCTTATTTATAGCTTGTTCTATAGCTCATTTGGTTTATATGTTAACATATGACATGGGGAAGCTGAATCTAGGGTAGGAATTGCAAGGTGACCAAAACAGGGATAAAATAGGAAATACATATACTGTAGTTTTTTTTAATTAATAAAATTTAAATAAATAAATATATATATATATATATATATATATATATATGTGTGTATATATATATATATATATATATATATATATATATATATATATATATATATATATATATTTTTTTTTTTTTTTTTTTTTTTTTTTTTTTTTTAATTTGTATTAATTAATAAAAACCTGTAATTATTGACAAATCCCAGAGGCATAAGAAGAATAAAGAATCTTGGGACAAGCTGTTATTGAAACTTATGATCTTCCACCTTGTGTCAGATTTTATTATTTTTATTTTGAATTCTCTCATTTAAAACTGTACTTACATTACGATCAGCTAAAGTTCAAGCTTGGATACCTTTAGTGAATGTAAGCTCAGTAGCGAAAGACTGGAGTGATGTACATTTTAGAGTTTCACAATGTACTTTCTTACTGTATCAACAGTATGTTCTTGTTGGGTTTATCCTCCCGATAAAACGTTGGTACACACTATTATATATATATATATATATATATATATATATATATATATATATATATATATATATATATATATACTTGTATATTTATACCTGCTCCTGATAAAAGAACAGAGACGTCTATGAAAGCGAGGAAATCAGGTGAATTGTTTTGGTCTTGCATAATTTACACGTTTGTGTGTATGCAAGAGAGAGAGAGAGAGAGAGAGAGAGAGAGAGTGCTCGAAGGTTGTCTTATCAGTTAACCTTTATTTCCAATGCACTCATACACACACTCATAATTACGTTTTTAAAATCCTCGGTGCTTGTTCTGGCGGTTAGCACGGAACAGTGATTCTCATCAAGTCTGCTTTTTAAAGACAATATACACGTGGGCAGATGGCTTGCGGCTTATTTGAGGAAATCAAATGGCTTACAAAAGCAAGGAAAGATTGCATTTATGAAATAATCCCCCCATATTTATTTCGTCTACACACCCGAGTACACATTGTTTTTTTCTGTTCCTCTTTTTTTTTTCCATTTGAATTCTTTTTTCAAGCCGAATGAACGCAGAGAGGAAGCGGGGGGGAGAGACGTACTGTGGGAGGTTTGTGTTAGACATAATTTATTTAGATTAGGAGCACAGATCACACTGAATATCATTTGTAGCTAGATCCTCAGGCTAGTGTAAGACTATGTGTCGCTGTAGAAGATGGGAAAGAGCTGGAGAACGCATTAATCTTTTCATCTCTATCTTTCCTTCACATTCCTCTCTCTCACACTCTCTTTCTCTCTCACACACACTCTCTGAAAGCCTTGGAGAAAAGCCTTGCTGTATTTCTGTGTGTGTGTCTATGCTTTGATTGTCCACTAATGAGATTAAAGGCTGTAAAAAGTGCACAATGCTTTGTGAATGAAAGTAAACAGGCTATGAGGAGGAAAAGCCAAAGCACCCACACACACACACACACAACAGCTTGCGTTATTGCATAGACTACGCTCCTTCCCAGCTGACTTTAGAAGCTCACTTGTGTGTGTATCTCCTATGACCACCATGTTGCGATCGTCTTTAGTATCAAGCTGCACACAGATTGGTGACCAAAAAATGGAAGTAAAAAAATCCTCCAATGGCAGAATTGCAAGTTTGTGACGTGACATCATTGGTGGATGATAGAAAAATCCCCACAAATAACCAACGGGAACTCAGCCAAACGTTTCACAGGATGCCGATCAGTCTTCATACGATACATATTAACGTCAATCTGACACATAATAGCATCCATTAGTTTTTAATTCTTTATTGTTTTTCTTTCCTCTCTGTGTCTATGCTGTTGCAATCTGTACGTCTTGGCTGTATTTCACTATTTCGCCATCTTTCCTTCTCTCGCACAAACTCAGAAAAACAAATTTACACAGACACACGTGCAACGTGCAAAAACAAAAGCAAACATTTTTTTATCGATCCAAAATGTCTGAATAAACTTGTGCTTGGACTTTCTGACACTTCTTCTTAAAGTAGAGTGGCATTCATTTACAGGATGTGGTCACGTGTCACAGGAAGTGGGGTTTGTTAGATATGAACGGTTGCACCATGTGATGAGGAACTAGGTCTTGGTGTTTACTTCAACTGAACATTTGTGGTACCAGGTTACACATGGGAGTTCATGTGTTTTGAGATATCTGTGACAGTGTATATATCAAATAACATTGTTGCTCTTTAGAGTTATGGTACAGAACTAGCGTCTACCTGATGAAATAAATGAAATGAATTGTATATTGAGGTCTACGGTGCATGAATAACACTTTTGGAATAAGGTGTCAGTTTGGAAGTGTACATAATGAAAATATGCATACCTGAAAACCATCTTAAACTAATTACATGTCATATGAACAGGTATTAGCTAAGTAATTAATCTAGATTTGACTAGAATTCTCGACCAAGAACAAGTCTGTTGAGGATTTTGTAATGATTTTAGATTTGCTGATTTAAAAATAAGGTTTTCCTTCATTTGTCAGCCTCTTGGTTCCAATGCAAAACCTGGACCCTCTTTGAATGTTGCAGAACAATCCTTGGATGTTCATTTGAGGTAAAAATTAGCAGCATTCTGGTGGTTCAACGGGTAGCTTTACAAACCCAAAAATGTAGGAAATGGAGTTAGATGTGATCCAACTCCCATTATAAGGATTATCCTAATCCTAATCCCTAACCCATACATCTAACATGTTAATCCAGACTGAAACCCACCAATATGCCTAGATTTTTGGTAAGAGAAACTAAATCAAGCCCAATTTCATCCCATCCCTAACTGATAAGTATTTGGGTAGCGTCATCGCCTCACAACTGCAAGGTCCCTGTTTTTGATCCTGAGCTCAGGTTAATGTCAGTACTGAGTTTCCTACATTCTCATAATGTCTGTCTGGGTTTCCTCTGGGTTCTCTGGTTTCTTTCACTGTACAAAATATATGCATGTTAGTGAACTGGCTACAGCAAATTGCAACACCGTAAGTGTGAATGCGTGTTTGAGATGGATTGGCGTCTCCTCCTGCGTGTATCCCTGCCTCACATCCAGCATTTCTGTAACTCAGGATAAAAAGCTAGCTGAAGATGAATAAATGATGGCTGAAGTTTGAATGTAAGTATCAGTCGTATCATTTCTATTCCTGTATTCAGTGCTAGAAACCAGCCAGCGCTGTATATGTGAAACACTATTTCGACGGTTATCTCGAGCGTATGTGGTCAAACGTACATTTACTGTACTGCGATGGTGAGTTTCTCCTCCTCCACCCTTCTTGCTTATTCACCGAACAGACAATTTGCAATGGAAATTACCGATCACCTGTCAGTCTCTGGCTAACACAAAGTGATGTGCACTAAAAGTGAACATTGCACATACTTTATCTGTCAAAGCATTCAGGAAACGGTGAAACATTCCCTTGGATTTTGGTAAATGTCTCCTTCTCCTCTCGGTAACACCTGATCCATCTTAGCTATTTTAGGACAGTGTGTGTGTGTGTGTGTGTGTGTGTGCGGTGCATTTTGCCCTTTAGGTTACTTATTACAGTTTTAAAGCAAATTGTTCACACTTGACTGATTTAAGAAAATATATAGAATTCATCTCAAAATAAAGCACAAGGGATCAATCAGATCTAAAATGAGATTTCTGTGTAAAATGTTGTATTTGAATATGTAGGGCAGAGAGAGAGAGAGAGAGAGAGAGAGAGAGAGAGAGAGAGAGATAGATAGATAGAGAGAGACACACAGAGAGGGAGAGAGAGAGAGGGAGAGAAAGAGAGGGAGAGAGAGAGAGAGAGAGAGAGAGAGACAGAGAGAGAGAGGGAGAGAGACAGAGAGAGAGGGAGAGACACAGAGAGAGAGAGAGAGAGAGAGAGAGAGAGAGAGAGAGACAGAGAGAGAGAGAGAGGGAGTGAGGGAGCACGAGAGAGACACAGAGAAAGAGAGAGAGAGAGAGAGAGAGAGAGATAGAGAGAGACACACAGAGAGGGAGAGAAAGAGAGGGAGAGAGAGAGAGAGAGAGAGAGACAGAGAGAGAGGGAGAGAGACAGAGAGAGAGGGAGAGACACAGAGAGAGAGAGAGAGAGAGAGAGAGAGAGAGAGAGAGAGAGAGAGAGAGACACACACACGGGGGGGGGGGGGGAGAGAGAGAGAGAGAGAGAGAGAGAGAGAGAGAGAGAGGGAGGGCTCTGGCTGTGTCTCAGCTCTTATCGGGTTGTACTGAAGCTCGTTCACTCTCTCCGTCGCCCGCACGCGGAGTACCGGACCGGATCACCCTCTCGCCTCTACATTTCTCCCTCCCTTCCTCTCTCGCTCTCTCTTCAGCTCTCTCTATCCGCTAGTGTTTTTTCACTCAGCCATGGTTTCTATAATCTCGGACCTGGACCCTCTGAAGAGCTGGAACGTGTTAAGGTAAGCTGCGATAAATATATCTGTATTTCTTTTTTATTTTGCTTTTTGCAGCTCCATTGTTTCGCTCTCCAGCCTTTGGCTCGCCCAGATGTGGGCTTTTCTTCTTCTTTTTCTTCTTCTTCCTCATGCGCGAGCAGAAGAGAGGGAGATGATTTGAAGCGAGTCTATTAGAAGAAACCAACAACAACATCAACAACCAGCAATACAAACGTGCATCCGACTTTTTCCTCGACTTTTGCTTTGCTGGATCTCTACAGCGCATCCTCTTGGAAGGCATCCGACTTTTCTGTACTTTCGGTAACGCGCGCTATCATGTCACTGTGCTGGAGATCCGGGGCTTAGTTTAACCCGTTATGTGCCACAATCTTCCTCTTCCTTCCGGCCTGGGGGAACTTTTAATGTCACCCGGTTGCACTTGGGCAGCTGTCTTGGCATCGACGTGGTGTTGCAGCAGCATCGCGCAGAGGACGCGCTGAGGAAGAGGAGGAGCGCTCGAGCGATCCAGATGTTCTGTTCCCAATAACCGGGCTTTAACCAGTTCAATAGCTTTAGCTATACATACTGTACATACACTGTAAACAACATATATATCAAAAACACAGACTATAATAAAATGGTTAGTTAATAAAGTAGGCTGATAGGCTACACCACAAAGGACAGAATAGAACTCCTAAGTACAGGAGAGGATTTCTGCATCATAGGAGAGATGTAGGACATGAAATAAAATGATCTCTGATACATCATTTTCTAAGAATAAGCCAAGTAACTTTACTTCATAGCTGCTAAAAATGGAATTAGCATCATTGTGAATCATTTCAGAATGAAGCAAAAATCCCCAGTGTTCAGCTTACACCTACAGTGTCCATTTAACACCAGCCATTTTGAATTAACAGCTATAAAACTGTGTAGAAAATTAACACCTTGAGTGTTAACACATGTCAAGTTGAATTAACACCTAGATTGTTGAACTAGATCACCCAGGGATGGCTTGCGTTCAGCTAGACTTATAAGTACAATAAAAGTTTATTTAGAACTATAATAATAATCCAGACACAATAATATATTGTGTATCTCTAATATATTGTGTGTGTGTGTGTGTGTGTGTGTGTGTGTGTGTGTGTGTGTGTGTGTGTGTGTGTGTGAAATTGCGGGTTGACGGGAACTCGTTCCGTAAACTGGGACGCTGCAGTATTCCTGGATGAATTATGAAAATAGATCAAGGGTAGAAAGATGACATGCTGCGCTATCTATGAAGTTTTTCTCTCTTTTTTCCCCATTTTTTAGGTTAAATTATTTGTCCTGACAACCAGGTCAGAGTGTTGCCTGCAACACACATGATACATACACACGCAAACAAGATAACAGGATTTATAACTATTTACATTCAGATTTTTTGTGTATGTGTGTTTTACTAAAACAGAAGATACACAAAAAATTGAATGTAAATAAAAAAAACTCTTCAATCTCCAAATTTCTTTCCTATGCACACATATGTTTATATAAAGTTTTACTTTATAAATGTGAACATTGCTTGAAATCCCAATTCCTTCTGGGTTTTCTCTGTTGTTTACTTGCAAACACACACACACACACACACACACACACACACACACACACACACACACACACAAACACACATACACACACTACTGCCTGAAAGAAAGATCGAGGCATAAACAGAGGTAGGGATAGAGGGAGCAATGGAGAGCTATTTGTCTAGCTCTGCTTTATTAGAGTGTGGAGGCTTTAGATTAGTTTTGGCTGAACCGCTAGTGGAGCTTCAGCTCTTAATAAAGACCAGCTTAAGCTCGTCTGCCTCTCTCATTCCTCTCTCTCCATCCTCTGTCCTCCATCTCTCGCTCTTTTCTCCCCTCCTCCCTTTTCTAACAGCGCTCAGTGGCAGCCTTAACAGCTAATGAAGCCACCAGAAGACCCAGACCACTTTCAGCTAATGAGCCCAAACCCCTCTGCGCGTGTGTATTATTGTGTGTGCGCGCTTCCTGCATCTGATTAACCGTCTCATTATCTCACCTTTCTTTCACTCTCTTTTCTCCTTCTGTCATCCTTTTATTTCAGACTAAATGAGCTTTGGAAATAAACAGTTTTATACATTAATTTGTAAAGCAAAAGGAGATAAAAAGGCAATGAATCCACCGCAAATCATTTGGGGATTTTTATCGCAGGGTTTGTTGTGTCATTGTAGGCAAGTGGAAAGTAATTACATCTCTCAAACATTGCTGATATTCTAAAAATAATCGTTATAAGATTTCAGCTTATAGCACGTTAGTTCTGAAGTACGACTGAACGTAATGAGGACCCGTTCGCAATAGCGACCTGCACTGTGTCGGAAATTTCCAGAGCTTGTGTACCTCTCGGCAAAAAGCTTCCCTTGCAGAATGGTTCTCTTAACTGCTATCGGTGTAAACTTGATATTTGTGAAATTAGCGTTTGTGTTAAGTGACTGTGTTCAGTTTACATCTATAGTTGCTGCTGTTATAATGAATAATTGTGGTAGAAAATGCTATATGTTACGTGTGTGTGTATCAACACAACATTTATAGGGACAAAAAGTCCTCAAGTATATAGTGGACGCTATTGAGCTACACATTTATTTAGACATACAAGCAATGATTCAGTATATGTGTGTTTGCGTGTGCTTATGAGACTGTGACTGGTGAGGAATGAGTGTGTGTCTTCGTCTATTTTCCGGGACCTCATGCTGATTCTAACCTTGTTATGGCTAAAGATAACTAGAAATTCATGTCTACATAAGGGAAGTATATTGAAGCACATAGGGGTTTTTTTGGCCAAAAATAAATTTTTCTTTTCTTTGTGCATGTGTGTCTGTGTGTCTGTGTGTGTGTGTGTGTGTGTGTGTGTGGTGAGATCTGTGTGTCTGTGAGAGAATGCAATTTCATTTTTGCCAAGATTTCTCTCCAGTACAATAAAACAGCTGCATGTAAATTTGAGGACCAGCCCTTATCATGCTCATGAGAACAATCAGTCCCCACTGCTACAGCAATACAAAGAGGTGTGCATCATTTTACACATCCAACTGATACGTCTTCATCTGAGTCTGACAGTAATATGAAGAGATGGGGAATGAGGGCAAGTAAATGTTTCCCTCGGTCTTCTCAGAAGGAGAATAACACAAAGTTCATGGCCTCCTACACACAAACATATTCGGAAAATGATTCACTGTTTCCTGAGCACATATAGATACGGCTCATCTAACACACATGCGTGCACACAACCCAGCAACACACACACACACACACACACACACAGAGGTTCAGTGAGTCTGTAATGAGAGGCACCGTGCTTATTAAAACCACTTGATTACATTGAAAATTACTTTAAATAACAATGACAAGTTGTTGCCTTTATTGAATTAGCAGTGAGCCATGCGGGAAGCTAATTTCATTAGCAGCCTAGCTCAATGCTGACTGCTTCACTTATCTATACTATATACGCCTCTGTCTGTATTTCTGTCTCTCTCTCTTTCTGACAGTTCATATTTGTGATCGGACGGCAGGTATCTGTAATTTTTGCTCGTAAGGTAGATTTAAAATGTAAAATTGAACCAGTTCTGTGCGACCGTGACAGCGAGCTCTAAAATCGGGGTCTTGACTCTCAATGCACTTTGAGTCAATTCGATTTTGAAGCATTTACACTTACAGACAACCTTTGTATTAAATAAAGTGCTACTACTTCCTCTTATTCACTGTGATCAACGAGCGTGACCTCGTGCATGCACCTGATGTGAGGCTTACAGAAGTTTACAGAAAGGAAGAAAAAAGTGGAGAAAAAAAATCTCTAAGATGTGAATGAAACTTAAAATGCTGAATTATTAGTATGTAACAAATAACAAGTTCTTAATTAATAAATAAATTATGAATCATTGTATAAAGTGATTAGGGTAAGTGAGTCATGAATGCACATGCTGTCTCGCTACAAACATGACGCATAAGTAAAAGACGCAAAGACGCATTACAGATAGAACACGTTTATCAAGCCCAGTTTTCACCCACAGGTGGATTATGAGTTGCTGTCTGCAGAAAAACAGAATCTTTGCCATGACTGCTTATTAAGCCGGCTGTTAATAATGCTGGTTTCTGTGTGACTTTGTATTGAGAAGTGCTAAGGACATGAATGATGACAGGCTCTCATGGATAGGTTGAAATCAATGCTGAACTACATTACCCATCAGCCCCATCCTGCCCCACTGATCATTCACACCTGGTTCATGTTTCTCCCAATTAGCACCACTATTAAAGTTTCTGTACGTGGACCTTAATCAACCCTCTAGTTCATTAGTCAGGGACTAATCAGCTATTCAACCATTTCTCAGTTATAAAATCGTTTTTTTTGCTGTAACGGTCGCTCTCTAAAAAAATCCCACAATGCACCACAAACCAAAGGGAGCGTCGACGCTCGCTGTCTTCTCTCATTGGAAATGACGTCATATGTTCTGAAGCTTCTCTGCTTGAAAAAAATGGCAGACAAACTCTCAGTCAACTTTGTCGACGAATGAAAGTAGCTTGTTATTGTTGCTGTAGCTTTGACCTGGATTATTTTTTATTTGATTTGATGTTGTGTTAAGGTTTCTTTTTTTAGTCTAATTACTCAAGTGTTTATTAAATAAATAAAAAAAGAACAATGTGTAATAGAGCAATCAAAGTACTGTACTTTTCATAATGTACTTGAAACCACATTAAAAAAAATAATGTCAGAAAGATATCCGTCCTGCCTGTTGTGGATAAAGGCCAGGGGTGAGGTTTTAAAAGCGAGATCTAGTCTTGTCACCGGAAATTAAGTCATCAGTGTCCCAGTGTGTAGTGAGCCAGGGTCCTTACCAGAACCCCTGCTTGTGTACACAATATACAGGTTCACGAATGTGTGAGCTGATTGAAACTCGCTCTGTGTGATTTTTAGTCAATATTTTGTTGTTGTCATGTTATTGTGGGTTCTTTACTCTCACTCATAATCCCTATGTTCTTTGCTTCATGTCGTGTTGACTGCACATGCATCCAGCATTTCCTCATTCGCCTACCTGATACGGGCCAGAAAAAAAAAAAGCCTTTTACTTAAAACTAATATTTTTAAAATGTAGTTACAATTTCCATCAGATATATTGTCTTGAATTGGGAGATCATTAGAAAAAAAATAAAAAAAGAATGCCTGAATCTACAAGGTGATTAATCTAGCCATTAAAATTACTGCTAACTCCTCACATGATCTTAAATTCTTGAATCTGATTGGTCAGAAGGTGCTGATGAATTTGTAACAGCAGGAATATGACATAGTTTTGTCTGTGAAGCTAATTTTATTGTATTAGTATATTACTGTGTCCTTTTCTAAGAGTTTTTAATGATACTTTTTTTTTAGTAACAGATTTTCTCGTAGGACTTTGAAAGTGATCTCTCTTAAAAACCTGTTTAATATTGAGGTTGAAACTGTAGACACAAGAATAGGTATAGGCTAGTATTTATTGGTTTGTTATTAAGCCAGATCAAAGAATTATTTGTTCAAGAACATATATAGATATAATTAAGAGGCAAGAACAGAGCAAGATACTCTATGAGCATTAACCATAACAGCACTTGTAACTATAATGACAGCCAACTGATTCGCAGGTCGGACTGAAAGCTAATTAACCATGTGGCAGTCTGGGTGAAGTTCCCATGGTGAAATTCTGTAATTTTCTGCTAAATATACAGAGCTCTGAAAACCTCTGGCATTTCTAAACCGAATTACTTTTGCTTTTTCTCTATTGCATATGTTTTTTTTTCTCTTTTGCATGTGGTTAACCCCTAAAGTGAGAAACTGCATGAAAAGATTTCAGTGAAAGATTTTTAGTTTGTGGATATTCAATACAATTTATGCATTTAAAGATGTTCAATTTCACTTAATCCACTATTTCTAAGCTATCTGTGACATGAAATGTGTGACATGTATAAATTATAAATCCAGCCTTTAAAGCCATCTCTATCTTTATACTGACCTTTATTCATAGCCTACAGACTGACTGGCTGTTCTGAGTCTCGCTGTTCCAGCAGTCATTCCAAGTTAAATGTCATTTGTAGATCATTACAAATCATTTTTTTTTTTCAAGTCAGTATTTACATCATAAACTTGTTTAAGAGCCTCTAATAACTTTAATATAATCTCTATATTAACTCAGTCAGAATTATCTATAGCAAGCAAATGTTTAAACGTAATATATTTATGGAGAAACAACACATTAGTGACACTTTATCAAAGAATAAATTCTTTGAAATATGTAATTACTTTGATCCTCATTATAATATCCATCAGTCTCTGTAGTCTTATCACCTGAGGTAATTTAACCAGGAGCCTAATCGCGCCACTTCTATTCGTCTGATCTCTATTCGCACTCACATCAATGCTGAAGCGGTCTCGATTAATTCTATGATTTCTGTTGTGTTGACTAAATTTACAGTATTTTTATGAAGTCATTCTGACATTTGTACAGTGTGTGTGTGTTTGTGTGTGTTGACGCTATTCTGTTTTGTTCTGACGGAGCAGGTGCACCACAGACCTTTTGATATCTGTAGATGTGATTAGACTTGTGTCCATTTTATTACGCCACGTAACTCTACAACAACCGGATCAAAGCCTGAGTGAGCTTTAGACGTCTTTGGGCAGACTGACTGCTTTTACCACCTCATATCAAAACTCTCTCTCTTCCTGCTTCATTTCTGGCTCGGGTCTCTTTTTGTCCTGCTTCCTTCTCCTCAGACTGTGTCTTGTGCAGGAAAAAAAAATGTTTTTTTTTTAAATGGCTGGACTCCGACAACAGCCAAGCGAAACCGAGTGGGAAGTGGTCATGAAGGGTGCATAATCTCGCCCACGCACCTGCGTTTACACACATACACACAAAGAGTAAGAAAGAACGGCAGGATTGTGATAATGCTGAAGAGGTGCTGGAGTGGCAGTCTGCCGTTCTAAGCATCCTACGACCTTTCCTTTGACCCCGGAGTTGTTGGTTTTAATGAGTGTTGTTAGCGACGACAGCTCCGAGTGTATGTTTTAGCCTCGCCATGGAGCAGGACACAGCTGTAATTATCTGGCTGAGTGGCTTTGCATCCATTTGTGTGTGTATGTATGTGTGTGTGGGTGGTGCATAGTGTAAGTTCCTTTCTGATCCTCTGGATAATCAACAGGCTTTCCGATGTTTCAGCTATGTATGTATGAGTGAAACGGTTTAGTGTAACCTAGTCAAAAATATCATGGTCATAATCAGCTATTTAAGAATGCATGCACAAGCTGGTGAAACCTGAAGGAAAATATAATTATAAATTATTTTTTACAAAAGTGTTTTTTTAGTATTCTTGTATGGAAAAACACAAAAGGAAATATCAAATGCCTTCATTGTTTCCCTTGATTTCATTAGAAAATATACTGTAATGTTGACTATAATGCAATGTGAGAAATCAACTGTTTTTAGTCAGTATTTAACAAAAAAACAACAAAAACAAGTAACAACAAAAGATTTCATGATACAACAGAATCGCACAATATCTAGATTAAATCATATTTCTCAACTCTAATACAGATACAACATCTGGGTCCATTTAGTCATAAGCTTAATCCGATAATTTGGGAATTTTCCGACGTTTGCTGTTACTGTAGACATTTGTACCACAGTTCTACTATTCTATTTTATATTATTAATATAAAATTCAGGGGGGCACGGTGGCTTAGTGGTTAGCACGTTCGCCTCACACCTCCAGGGTCGGGGTTCGATTCCCGCCTCCACCTTGTGTGTGTGGAGTTTGCATGTTCTCCCCGTGCCTCGGGGGTTTCCTCCGG
>NC_083475.1:10185682-10198182 GCF_030014155.1 Tachysurus vachellii
GCCAGAGGAATTAATGACTTTTATTGTGAAATTATTTTAGAATATTTCACCAAGGAATATAAATATACAGTGGATCTAAAAAGTCTACACAGTCCTGTCAGAATTAAAGGTTTTTATAATGTGGAAAAAAAAATCATTTTCCACATTTAATGTTAATAGCAACCAACACAAGACAATAATCTGGTTGCATAAGTATGTACACCCTTTTCTAATGAGCCATACTCATACACCTGTGAGTCTAATTAACCCCAAATAAAGATCAGTCGTTTCTATAGGATTTTATTTATTTATTTATTTATTTATTTATTTATTTATTTATTTATTTTACATCTGCTGAAGCCATAGTCTGTTAAAAGCTTATAAATCAAGTACAGGATATCATTTTTCAACTCAATGCCAAGAGACCTCTTGCAACATGGAAGGAATTGCAGGAAATTCTGGCACATACCGGTCATTTCCTGAATTTGACAGCAATCTTTTTTATTCTGGTAACCTCAAAATAAAGATCAGCTGTTCCTGTAGAATTTTCTTGACCTCTTCACTGCTGAAATTATTGTTTGGAAAAAAGCTCGCAAAACATGTACAGGATCTCACTGCTGCACTGATTCTTCAGAAGAGGAGAAGACAATCATTTCCAAAACATTAGATGTACTTACCAAAGCTATCGTCAACAAATGGAGAAAATGGTGCACCAGAGTGACATCACCAAGAACATGATGTCCTCCGAAAATGGAGGAAAAGACAAGAAAATGGATCAGAAAGCCTGTCAAGAGACCTACAGCAACATTGAAGGAGCTCCATGGGTTTCTCACAGCTATACGTTTCTAATTTGTACTTGTAAAGAATGTGTTCTTGAATTATTTGGATAATCTGTGTCATTTTCTGTAATTTTTTTTTTTGTTTTTTTTTTTTAAAGTTAACTGATGAAATAATTATAAGTTGGTAGAGATTTTTGGACCTGACTGTTTTTGATGTGAGCCGTGGCTTTCAGATTGTGGCATATTCCGTTTGACCGCAAGCACTAACCTGACAGAAGTGTCATGGACGATTATCGTCTTGTCATGACGAATATTTTTCCACCATTGGCTAAATGTTAGGTCGCTGTTAGGACATGTAGAGTGGATGTGTTTGGCTTTGAGGGATGTGTGTGTGCATGTGTGTGTGTGTGTGTGTGTGTGTGTGTGTCCTTAGGTACATTAATAGCACAGTACACACTGAACTCATGCATGGGCCAAGCAAAAGGTCAAGCACCCTGGGTAGTGTTATGCGATACACATGCACACACATACCATAGAAGAAAGCAATGCTTACATCATCTATGCGCATATTTAGTGCTGTGTATAGGTGGACATATTCATACACACACACAGACTTTACTCAGAAATCATGTTAACTTCAGGTCTCTGTATAATCCCTCAATTTGTCCATAACATGTAACTAATTTTAAATATAAGAAAAAGCACTAAGAGGTTTTTCTAGATAGCAAAATATAAAATAATACTTAAATGTACAAAATTTTCAGGTACAAACCATTTAACATGATGGATTCACTGGGACTGACACACATAGAGGCCAGACCTCCATTATTATAACTACACACCTCCTTTACTGGACTAGTCAACATAGAGGCCACACCTCCTTTATTATGACTGACAAGCATAGAGGCCACACCTCCTTTATTATGATTGACAAGCATAGAGGCCACACTTCCTTTATTATGATTGACAAACATAGAGGCCACACCTCCTTTATTATGATTGACAAACATAGAGGCCACACCTCCTTTATTATGATTGACAAGCACATAGGCCACACCTCCTTTACTTTACTTATTGCAGTCTGAGAATATACAGAGAATGTAATGTAGGCATTGTAAAATATTAAGCTCAGCACAGCTTACCTTTTATGTGCTAAAGACATGCTCACTCCCCGCACGCAACGTCTCATACAGATTAAACGAAACTGTCATTTTTCTATCAGACAGATGACTCGCTTGACCATTCAGCATCTGGCAGCTGTTAAATATGCAGCTTCGCTTCGAGTTCCATGCTCATCACTGTCACATAACAACAGCTGAGTTGTTTAGAGTGCAGCTAAAACCCTGTTTTACATCTTAGCGTTCTAAACTCACTTTTTCTTTTAATGTTTTTTTTTTTTTTTTTACCCAGTCATAACTGTCTTAGTTTTCTTATCCACCATGTCTTCGGCTCAACAATAAGCAGCGCGTAATGCAGGATTCTGTAAAGCCGCTTTGTCATTTATGTTATTTCTGCAGGGAATATGTCCACTTAAATGACATGTTATTTAATCACTGAGGTCTTTATATGAGGGAGGTTCTGCAACAGGATGTACATTTATTAAAAAAAAATAAATAGGTAAAACAAAAATAGTTAGAATGATGCAATAAAATCTAAAAATATGAAAACACATTATATTAAATATATCACAAGCGTCAACTGAAAATATAACACAACTTAAAGAGTTTCGTAGTTTAAAAGCAATTACAGTTCATTTAACAAAATAATTTTAATTTAATAATAATGTGCTGTGTTGGTAAAACATTTCAATGCATGAAAGTCTTCTTGAGGAGAATTTTTGGAAAATAAAAAAAAAAAAAAAAAGGAAAATGAACATACTTGCAATATGCACAGACATGGATTCATCCCTTTGCCCCGGTTCTTTAATACACTTAACACTGGGCTGTGATACAGAAGCACAGCACTGAAGCAAAAACCTCAGAGGACACACTACTAAGTCTGGAGGAGTCACATGATGCACTCTGAATGCAATATTTACACTCCAGTTTGTTTCCAAATTGATGGAAACAGCTCTCATGCTCATTCACCCATGATCTGAATTCTGACTTATTATTTTTATGCATGTTTATGGATGGTGCATTGGATGTTAACGTCAAGGCCAATCCAAACAATACAAACACAGCTAATTTCTGCTGTTTTATTATTTCTGTCATGCATGTATTCATCCGTTATCATATCCATTCCTTCAATACGTTTATCCACTCATGCTTTTGTCCTGATGTCAACTAATTTATCCTTTCATTACAATTTTTACCGTCTTCGCTTTAAAATTCAGATATTCCGTGCTGCTATGACTGGCACTGGTCTGTTTTGCAAATCCCATGCTTCTTCCATGATCCTCTTTTCATGACTGATTCAGGGAAAGAGGAATGGAGGAATAGGATGGGACGGGAATGCTGAAGCAGCTCTCGGTAATCATCGTGTGTGCTGCGGTTTTCCACAGTACCACACTGGAGAGAGGAGAATTATGGAGATGTATGTAAATAACTATAGATGAGCTTATTGGCCTCATGTGAGGATTAGTACCCTTGGAGTAGGCAGAGTGAGAATGGTTTATACACACACACACACACACACACACACAGTAGGTCAATATATCTTGGTATGGCATGGACAGACTGCAGAGAATGCATGACAAGGAACATGCTTTTGAGGACGTTCCCTGTAACACTTGCTACATGCCCTTTAAGACCTGTGCAGCTGTCCAAGGGTGTGTGTGTGTGTGTTTTGTGAAAGAAAGAGTGCCATAGGGAACACTGTTAGTACTGCTTGTCTTAGCTTTAGCAGCGTGTCACTATTTTAAATCACCAACCTGCTGTGGCAACTTTAAGGTTTTACATCATGTTGGGGCCAAGATCTAACTATCATCAAGTGCTTGATGGGTGGACCATATTCAAAGCTGTGTGTGTGTGTGTGTGTGTGTGTGTTTGTGTGTGTGTGTTTGTAAGCAGGGCTTAAACAGCTCTGGTGTAATTGATGAGTGTGTCAGGATTCAGGGGGTTTAAAACTCTATCAAAGAGAGCAACAGACACAACTGACATTCGGCTACACTGCAAATCTCCTTCTCTCTCTGACAGCCTCTATCCCTCTTCATCCCTCTCCATCTATCTCTATCCCTCTATCTCTTATTCCTTCTTTATAAAGGGAAAGGGAATGAGACAGATGGTGACAAGGGGGGAGAGAAGGACAGGTTTTAAGGGATAGAGTAAGAGAAAGTGCAGGGTAAATGTAGAGAGCGAGAAAGAAGAGAGGTTGTGATATAAAAACAGATGTAATGATATAATGATATGAAGGAAGAAAGTGAAAACTGAGACAGGTGGGAACAGGAGAAGGTGGAGTAAGGGAAAAGAATAAAATAAAATGATAGGTTATAGGGAGAAGAATATAAAGGAGAGAAAAAGAGATAAGGAAGAAAGAGAAAGGTTAAGGGAGAACGAGGGATTGAGACGGACAAATGCAGAGAGAGAGAGAGAGAGGGAGAGTGTGTGTGTGAGAGAGAGAGAGAGAGCGAGAGAGAGAGAGAGAGAGAGAGAGAGAGGGGCAATGTGTCAACCTGCAATGCACTATAAATGTGTTCAAGATGTGTGTGTGTGTGTGTGTGTAAATGTGTGGGTTGGTGAATGTGTGTTCAGGCCATGTTCTGTACAGGATAGTGAGCCTGGTAAATGTTGAGCCCATGCTCCGTCGTCATGGTGAAAACAAAAACATGAGCCCAGAGCAAAGCCATGTCATTACAGTTAAACTTAATGAATCCATTATTTCATTCTCTCTCTCTCTCTCTCTCTCTCTTTCTCTCTCTCTCTCTCTCTCACTTTCTCTTTCTCTTGGTGTATGTGCACATGTTCAGTTGTAATCTGTCTTGCATTATATCTGCTACACAGAACCTTGAAATCATACATGAGCACACATGCATATATTCAATATAAACACAAACAGTCTAGTGTTCTAAAGCTTGTGGTGCCTTTTTTTTTGCAGTGTGTAAGGGTTAGCTTTTAATTGTGGAATCTATCTGCCAAGCCAAGCTGGCGAGCTAAATCGGATAGTATATAAGACAGAATTTGTGGAGATATACTGATTTGAAACTAAGGATCACAATGCAAATGAAAATGCCAATCAAACCTGCAGCTATTCCTTATTTATCGTGTCATGAAATGATATTGCCACGAATCCATTTTGTATAAATACTGTGTACAAATAATACATACTGGATCGTTCACTTTATTGCTAGCAATAAGGCACTGTGCATCTAGTATACGACAGATGCACACTACTGTATGTGTGCAATAAAGTAGCTACCACAGTGCACAATGATTACTTTCAGCTTGATGGATGGATACTGTTACAGTTGTAATCATATATAAAATAAGATTTTTAAACCATTTCTAACGCCAACGTTTGGATTTCCATTGTGATATTTTGTTGTTTCAGGTCATTTAAGTCACATTGATATGTTTCTGGAGCATTCAGTATTCAGTCCACTGTCTGCCATAGTGCTGCCCACTGTATAGTTTATATTGTAAATAGTGAACGGATGAATGTGGGCGTGATTTCAGACACAGCATGAAATACTGAAATCCCATTCATGTCTGCCTAGTGGGAAACTTCCTGTATGTTCGCCTAGTGACAAACTGGCTACTTATTTGGGAGAGCAGGAGGACATGACGCATAGCCGAACTGTACAGTAATTTATATTCATAGTCCCTGACCCTTTTTTAAAATACTTAATATATGTGCTGGGGGCCATGGTGTCTTAGTGGTTAGCACGTTCGCCTCACACCTCCAGGGTTGGGGGTTCGATTCCCGCCTCCGCCTTGTGTGTGTGGAGTTTGCATGTTCTCCCCGTGCCTCGGGGGTTTCCTCCGGGTACTCCGGTTTCCTCCCCCGGTCCAAAGACATGCATGGTATGTTGTTGGCATCTCTGGAAAATTGTCCGTAGTGTGTGATTGCATGAGTGAATGAGAGTGTGTGTGCCCTGCGATGGGTTGGCACTCCATCCAGGGTGTATTCTGCCTTGATGCCCAATGACGCCTGAGATAGGCACAGGCTCCCGGTGACCCGAGGTAGTTTGGATAAGCGGTAGAAAATGAATGAATGAATGAATAATATATGTGCCAATCGTCAAATAATCAGTTTGGGTAATTCTGTGCCCGCTATAGCCACGGATTCCTGTTCTTTACCGAAAGGAGTAGAACACAATGTGGTCTTCTGCTGATAAATTCAAAGTTTGTTGTTTTGTGCATTCTGAGATCGTTTCCTGCTCACCACAGCTGTATATAGTAAATTTGCCTTATCAAAGATAAGATCAAAGATTACCATCAATGAGGCACTTTTACCCACCGAGCTACCACTCACTGGATTTATTTCTTTATTTTCAAACCACTCTGTGTAAACTTTGTAGACTGTTGTAAGTGAAGATTCTCTGGAGATAACATTCATTCATTAGAATTTTATTTTCTTCATATTTTATGCACTGTGCTCAACACGGTGTTCCTATTAAAGTGGCCAGGTGAGAGTTTGACAAAAGAAAATTGAGTTTAAACCAATAAAATGTTTTATGTAGTTAATGTAGTCTTTATATGTAGTGGGGGAAAAATCTACTGTTTGATTCACTCTAGCCTGTGAGCTACCAAGATATTGGAGAAAAAAGAAAAAAAAAAAAAAACAACAAGATAGCAGGCTAGTAATCTCATGTGACAGTACACAGACTGGAGCACAGTGAGTGCAAATCTCTAATTAAATCACTCTGGTTAAATTGTTTGTATTATCTTTTTCAGATCTGTTGAAAAATCGACTCTTTGTTATATTATTCCGTGCTAGTTAGCGAGTCACAAAGTAAATCTACTTTGTACATCTCTAAGGAAACTTTAGCTATGTTTCTGTCCAGTTCAGATCTGCTCCTTGCAACAGACTTGAGTCATTAGGGGTAGTCGCTAAGTCGCTGTGAACAGTGTTGTAACATAGCACTGACTATCTACATATTGGACTCAGGTGGGTTAGATTAGGATGGGAGTGAAACTCCCCTTAACACAGCAGCTCAGATTAAGGTGAATCAGACCCTGGTGGAGCAGTGCAGGGAATTCTGGGTAATGCGATAAATCCATTACAGGGCATCGTGTTTCTGCCTCCTTCATTCCTGCTTGTCATGGCATACGGATCGAGCCACTCGACCGAATGCCCGAGCCGATCTCCCTTATGTAATCAGCCACCCACAGCAGACTCACAGTCACTTTACATCCACAAAGTGGCCAAATTTATAAATGTTTTTTTTTATTCCAAACCTAGCAACGATTCCTCTCATTATCATCTTTCTGTCTGTCATTTTCCTAATTCCTTTCCTTCGTGAATTCCCTTTCTCTTTCTTTCTCTATTGATCCCTTCTTCCTCGTCTTTTTGTTCTTCAAGACATTGATGTACAGAGGTGATAAGGAAGGCAATGTTAATTATTCCCCAGCACCTCGTGGCGTTCCGTCACTGACACGTCAAAGCTAATCTCCTTCCATCGCTTAGGTGTCAGTGTTGTTTACTCGCCTCGTACGTGTTAGTGCCTCGTACACACATTTTGCCTGCTGGTCTGCTGAACAGGCCAAAGCAGGCTAATGGTCACTGTGTGGAGATCCTGATAGGATGTGGCTGGCTTGCATGCGTGTATGACAGATGACAGTGTGTGTGTATGTGTGTCTCGATATGGTTGACCAATTACTGTCCAGTGCAGAGGAGGACAGTCATCATCATCTCTCTCTCTCTCTCTCTCTCTCTCTCCTGTCATGTTGTCCCTACAACAAGACAGCCTGCACTGTGCTCCCACCGGGAGTCATTACTACAGTGTGCACACACACGCACTGTCACAAGCACACATGCTACAAGCAATCCCCCAGAATCTACATTCCTACACACCTACACACTCATTTACACACATGTTCGGTTACACACAGCTGCCTGTCACACACTCCTTTATTTCACTTCCACTAACAACAGTTTATTTTCATTTCAACTCACAACACAACAATTAAAACTTACCAATTCTTATCTGTCTGCTCAGGATACGTTCTTTAACCACTGCATGCTGGAAAGCAACAGACGTCTTTCACGCTTCGTTAATCATTTACATAAACAAAACTACTGTTAAATATTTTAATTTGTTTGTGTTCAGTAATGAAGCTTGTGATTAATTGTGAACAGATCTGAGAGCCCTGAATCCAGAAACTTATTCTGGTTGTTTATCAAAATTCCCCGCTTGGCCAATCATAACTCGATTTTAGAGATTTCACAGCTCCAGGCTTATTGTATTAATATCTGATTATATTATTACACAATATTAGATTGTGTTTGTGAATCCAGCTTGTGTTTATTTTTATTTGTTTTAATATCGAATGGTTATTGTTATTTAAATCGATGTTATTATGGGTCTCCTGTACAATATATTAAACGTGCCACAGGATGACTTGAATCTTTCAAGCACTTTCTTTATGTTTACTTTATTAATAGATTCTATGAATATGCAAATTAGATACACCCTTCCTTCTCCTGATATGCATGTGTTTCATTACCTGTATTTGCGTACTGAAAGCTTACAGGATGTTACATTTATGACACAATAATTCTTGCCCTCATACTTTGACCAGGTTGTGCGTCGGTGTTAGACCCCTGAAACATTTTTACTTATGAAATACACACTGTATATGGTTTGGGGTGATTTTCCCAGTTCTGTATTTTTGCTCTTTGTTCATTACACTCTTACAGACTGAAATCTGTCGGAGCAAAGTCTTAAATTTGGAGGTCACAGTCCTGAGTGTTCCTATCATCAATGGGACTATCATGGTTTTAACCTTTCACATTCTCTCTAGTTCCTCTTTCAGTCCTGCGTGTATCACTGGCTTTTCATATTCCATTCCTCTGATGTTATCTCTCGGGATTATCACTTTTCTCACCATTACTTCACCTCCTTATCTGTTGCCTTGCAATCATGATGTTTGGTTGGTGAGCTTTTACTTGTCATCTGTCGGGATTCTAATGTCCCAATGTTTTTTTTTTTTTTTTGGTTGCTCCAATTTGGACTTAACCCTTGTTCTAAGTTCCTCTGTTTAGATTCACTTTGTCTTAACAGTTTGTCTGTAAGGAGCACTGTTCGGCGGAGGGAAGGGGTAGCCTAGTGGTTAAGGTGTTGGACTACCAATCGGAAGGTTGTGAGTTCGATTCCTACGTCCACCAAGCTGCCACCGCTGGGCCCTTGAGCAAGGCCCTTAACCCTCAATTGCTGTTGTATAAAAAAATGAGATAAAAAATGTGTCACTCTGGATAAGGGTGTCTGCTAAATGCTGTAAATGTAAATGTTCGGATATACTCGTGAATATTTTATGTATCCCAGATAGTGGACTATTTTGGCCAGGTGTATAGTCTCTAAATGCTCCATGAGAACTTTTCTCTTCTCAATATCAGCAGCTGACAATTCTTCTCTTGTGCCAGCTGGATTCCTGTAGACTAACAGGCTTTGATCCTATTCTTCCTATTCGTTCGGCATTTCAGGGGGTTTATATTGTTCCCTCATCCACAGGTAGGTGGGATGTAGTGAAAGGTTGCTTGACTCTTCCTCATCCTGAGTGATGATCAGGTTGAGGGAGTTACAGCAGTGTCTCTTCATTGTATATACTACTCGATGGTGACCTGGCTTCAAATCAGCTTCTAGAGTGTTCTTACAGCAGCCACTGAGTTCTTCATGAAGGTGTCTTAGTGTCCTGAAGGCTCTTGTTGACCCGAACAGTGCTACTGTAAGCATTCCAGCAGTCAATCTAGGCAACCTAGAATTTCTTTTTCCATTAGTAGGGTATTATTATTATTATTATTATTATTGTTGTTGTTGTTGTTGTTGTTGTTGTTGTTGTTGTTGTTGTTGTTGTTGTTATTATTATTATTATTATTAATGTTAGAGGAAGTATTGCAGTGTTGTAATTTAGAGCATATACTGTAGGTTCTTTTAATTATGGTTTTTACAAATTCCAACTCCATGTATCTCATCACATCTTCTTCTGGCTATTTCTGATTTCTAACGACATTCACCTACCACCTAAATATGATGCTGATTAATGATTCCAGTACTTCCATGTCTGTTTTGATTAGTGCTTTGACCACAGGATACTTTATGTATTCTCGTGAAGTCGTGGCCCTACTTTGTGAAATATTACCTAACACATTAGTTTGTCTGCTAAATAGGTTTTAATAAAACAAGAGAATTTGCTCCTTTGTCTGTCTGTCTAATTCATAAGTGGGTTGAGTTGGACTTTTCCTTTCTTTTCTTTATTTCTTTCTTTCATTCTTTTTTTTTCAATTTATGTACACACACACACACACACACACACACACACACACACACACACACACACACACACACACACAGAGCCATAACATTAACACCACTGACAGCTGAAGTGAATTACATTGATTATCTTGGTTCATTGGCACCTGTCAAGAGGTGGGATATTTTAGGCAGTACAGTGATGCCTCGAGATACGAGTTTAATTCGTTCCGTGACTTTGCTCGTATCTCAAATTGCTCGTATCTCAAAACAATTTTCCCCGTTTAAATGAATTGAAATCCCATTAATCCGTTCCAGCTCGCAAAATTCCACTCCAGTTGTTTTGTTTGTGTGTTTTGAATATGAAAAATGCACAGTACCTGTATTTATAAATATTGTATAAAACATACAGTAATAAAAGAGAATGTTAAAAAATAAACTGGTTTTACTTTACGGAAGATGCGCACGGAGGTTGAGGGAGGAGTAAACAGGAGGAGTTTTGTCTCGTACGTACACTTTCGCTTTCGTTCACTTACTCGCTACTGTACACTCTTAATGCTACTTTACACTTAAATGGAACTTAACTAAATTTCACTAAAATTAAAGAACTGTTCTGGCAGGCCACGTCGTCAAGCGTGCATCAGCTGTTAATCAGCTGTCCATGACGCGCACCAATCCGGTTACGACATCCATATTACCCGACCATTTAAATTCCCATTCATAGAGGCGCTTTCTATCGCTTCGCTGCTGCCGTGATCTAAACTCCCTCCTCCAAAACCGACTCCACCATGCCGGAACCAGTGTTAGTTGTACCAGTTTACGTCATAAATCTCCACATATTTTTCTCTCTCTCCCTCTCTCTCTAATTATTCGTTTATTTATTTATTTATTTATTTATCAATTTATTCATTTGTTACTTTCCAAAAACACGTAAGCAAGCGTATCTAATACTATGCATGATCAGTGGTTCTGTTATACGGGGGTCTATTCTATTTTCGCTGCTTTCTCCGCTCTGTCCACGCATGCGCACGGACGGGCGCGTGGATTGTTGCCCAGAACAGAACCATACCGCCAACACTAACTGTATGCATATCATCTAATAAATTCTCTTTTGACAAAGTGGTCCTGACAGAACTGAAATTCTCTTAACTTAACTGAACTTAATTGCTACAATTTCTGTTTTCTTTACATTAATTTTGCTTAATTTTCTTCATCGCTTTTCTCTTCACTTGTTTTTGCATTTTTTGTCACTCTTTCCTCACTAACATCTGCCGGTCGTTTTAATAAAAACCTGTCCGGTCGGCATATCAGATGCTGTGTAGTCGCACAAGTTCAAATTTTTTAACAGATCCAACGCTTAAAACGGATCCGAAAATTACGGATCCGCAGATGGTCGGCACCTCACGCAGCGCCTTTGTGACTCTCCATAGGAAATGAATGACTTCCGGTTTATCGGCCGTCGTTTGACGTGTGCAGTGAAAAGGCGGCTTTAACCGAGTGAGACGCGGGAAGCTGAGGCGGGGAAACAGAGCACACGTGGTTTTTGGGGATCTTTGTTTCGGCGGCGGCGGCTCGGTTGCTCGTATCTCAAAAATTTGCTCGTATCTCAAGCCAAAAATTTGGTCGAATCACAGCTCGTATCTCAAAAAATTTGTATGTCAGGGCACTCGTATCTCGAGGCATCACTGTAATTGAAAAAGTCTTTCCTCAAAGTTGCTGTTTTGGGAGCAGGAATAATGAATATGTGTAACTATCTGAGATTTGACAAGGGCCAAATTGTGATAGCTAAACGACTGTGTCAGAGCATCTCCAAAACAGCAGCTCTTGGGATCTCTGCTCCATGGAGGCCTCACCTCACAGTTTATGGGACTTAAAGAATCTGCTGCCAACCTCTTAGTGTCAGATACCACAGCACACCTTTAGGGGTCTTGAGGGGCCCATACATCGACAGGTCGGAGCTGTTCTTGCAGTACAAGGGGTTTAAAGTTAAGGCTGATCATCATTATATTTGCGTGTATGTGCACCGTAAAGGGAGCTGTGGCCATCTGTGGTATACTTTGCTCCTGTTTCAGGGATGCTGTGTTTGGATTCTCAGCAGACTTCATTAGTTAAAACAAAGCGTCTTTTCCGTTTTGTCGGCTCCTCCAGCTTAATTGATACTGATTTGCTGATTGGCTCTCACGGGGATTTCAAGTGTTTTTTGTGTCATTGCCAACACTGTTTTTTTTCCCTCTTCTCTACACCGGGAAACTGCTCAATGCCTTGGCTTTTTTTTTGTTTTGTCATTAAAAGCACACACATACACATCTACTTGAACGCTGTACTCTTCATTAAAACCCAATTTAAATAGTTCAGGTAATTTAGAAATGCCTGCATTTTTTAAAATACTTGCT
>NC_083475.1:10203182-10215682 GCF_030014155.1 Tachysurus vachellii
CCTAAAAGGAAATCTAAATTTGAATATAGATAGATAGATAGATAGATAGATAGATAGATAGATAGATAGATAGATAGATAGATAGATATACTTAATCACTCACTCACTCACTCACTCACTCACTCACTCACTTTTTTCTTTCTTTCTTTCTTTCTTTCTTTCTTTCTTTCTTTCTTTCTTTCTTTCTTTTCTTTTTTCTTTCTTTGTCACAGAGAAACTTCAAGCATCCAGTAGCAATATACAGAGAAAAGAATACACTAACACAGTAACACAGTAACCCCACCCAACACTCTCACCTAAACATGTGCTAATGAAGTAATTTATAAAGATTTATATGTATATAAATTAAAATGCCAATTCAGAGGTTCTCCTACAGCATCCTCGGCACCCCTACTTCCTGTGTCTCTGCATGATCTCATGTGAATGTAAAGTTTACGTTGCCTTATTCGAAGTCCTCCATGGTTTAATGCGGAAAAAAAATGGTTGGTGAGGTCACCCAAAGTTCACAGTTCACGGTGCATTCTGTGGTCCAGTGTGCAGATCCAACAATGATTTTAGATTAAACTCATGTTTATGGTACCACACCTGTGCTCAACTCACACACAGTTAGGGAGATGAGAGAGCAAGCCCTGTGGGAGTATCAGCTTTAGTTTGGCCTGATCAAATCACACATGCTCAGTCACACACGCTCAGTCACACACACTGCACAGCTGGAATGACCTCAACCTTGGCACTTCACACACACGCACACACACACAAGCCACAAATTATAACTTATAACTTATCCATAACTGGATCCAAATGCTCTTTGCCAGGTTCAACAGCCGATGGTTTTGTGGTTAAGTTGTGGAAGGATAGCTTTTTTCTTCAGATTTTACAAAGTTCCTGTTGAAATCTAACACAAACTTTGGATTAAACAAGGGAAAATAACAATAATAATAATAATAATAATAATAATAATAATAATAACAATAACAATAAATGTGATAAAGTTAATGAGTACAATTGCTTTTAGACATTTTTTAAGGCTTGTGTTCTACAGTATGAAGGCATTAGGAGGATTTTTCAGGTTGGTCAAATTGCTTTCTAATTGATTTCTTTATCGCTAAATTAGTGACTGATAAACAGTTTAACAGTGTTCATTAGATTGTGTCAAATGATTCTATGAACAACATAATTTATTCAACAATCTAACCAGCGTACTGACACCGAAACCAGAGTCTGATGGTCTGTATGATCTTCTGCCTGCTAGCTAATGCTCTATCTAGTGACAGAAAACAGCGTATGCCATTTGTACAGTCAGGATATAAAAACATCTTAGCATTTGGACACCTAACTAGCTGGCATTTTACAGCTGTTACACACTGCTTGATTTCTTGTTGAGTGGAAAATTCTGGCTAATTGGTTACAGCTAGAATCTTTAGCTTTTTTCACTCTTTTACAGATTGTCCTGTCCTTTTGAATTGACTAGCTAATGATAACACCATGGTAAGGTTAATAAAAAGCATTTTTTAATATCATTTAGACTTCTTAACACTGCTTGTGGCAGTAGTTGCTGTTAGATTGATATCCTTCTCCACTCTCACATATTACTGTATGTGTAGTTTTTGCTTCGTGAGCTAGCAAATTGAAGTTTCTGCTTTTAGAAGTAGTTAGTTAGCTTTAATAATTGATGAACAGGAAATTCTGCTTAATAATTTCAGAGTGTATAGCATGATATCGCTGTAGAAGACTAGCAGCTAATCCAGGGTTGTTTTTCTGTCTTACACCCGTTGAAAGTGAAGGACTTAACCAGCTAGTGTTTGGAGCGACTCACTGAAAAAGCTTAAAGGACTCAACAGATTCATATCCTGCTGTAGATTTTAAGTGACTACATGGAAATGATGATAATATGCTACACACGCCATATCAGAACAACTCAAATCTTTGGTAGATAAACGATGATGTTCATGGAACAAATGCAGCATGACCTAATATTTAGTGTGTGTGTGTGTGTGTGTGTGTTGATGAGGGTGAGCTAAAAGACAAAATGCGATACCGACACACAGATGGTTCCGTTTCCGGAGAAAACGATAATGACAACTGATGTGGAAAAGAGAAAAGTACTATAGAGTGAAAGACAGAGAAAAGCAACATTTCTTTCCCATCATGCACCCTACTTTTTTTTTTTTTGATGAGGCACTTTCCTTACAAACTGAGAAGAGTGTTTTCAGCTACATTAAGAAACGAGCTGAGAATGTAGCACTTGCTCGATGAAGTGTCCCTCAGCAGATGCTGAAGTTTAACTCCAAATGGCAATTAGTTCTGCCCCGTTAGCCACGGTTAGCTCGTATAAATTAACTGAATTAGCCGAATTGTGTGTGTCGGACTGTGCGTTGATCAGGCACTGGGAGAACAGGAGAAACGGCGAGCTGTTCACACCATCAGTCTTGTTGCTGACAGACCAACAGTGTATTTAGTGTGTGTGAGTGTGAGTACTAAGGCACTAATATGGCGAAAGACACATTCCCTTGCCATGCTGGCAAGTTGTCACTCCGTCTTTCCTCGACTCTATGTATATTATTTATAATATTGTATATTTGCATTGTATGATATTTGCATGTATGTGTGTTCTGTGTCTTTTAGACTGTACTGTGATACATTTAATATGCCTATTGTGGTCATTTTGTCATTTCTCACCTATGTGTGTGTGTGTGTGTGTGTGTGTGTGTGTGTGTGTATCTGTTCCCTTCATCATTCCTCAGCCCTTGTTGTTGGTGTCTATATTAGGCTGACAGCGGCCAGTGGTCTTGCTGAGCGTCTTTGAAATGCAAAAGCAAGTCCCGGCTGCATGTGGGCTCTGTGTGCGTGTGCGCCAGGCACGGCATATGCCGTCGTTTTTCATCTCTCTCATTTCATCAGGAGAGAAAAAAGGAGAAGAGCTCATTATTAATAAGCGAATAGAATAGATGGCGTGTGGCCATTTTTTTCTCTGGGTGCTGTCAGAACTGCAGCGGTGCGCACTCTGAGCTTTCGACTAGGGGCCAATTTATTAACATGCAGCAGAAAGTACACACACACACACACACACAAAGTAGCGTCGTGCATGTTGGACTGGGAGGGAAAGCTCATAGCGAGAGCTCTTGTTCACTAAGTGACGCACAGAGTTGGCCAGCGTGAACTGGTGCCGATTGATTTGTTCTTTGAGAACACGCATTCGCTCCATCTCTCTCTCTCTCTTGCTCTCTCTCTCTTTCTGTTTTTCCACCTTATTTTCTATGTGTGTTTTCTTTAACTTAAAGCTGTGTCTGTGTCCTTTTGGGACTAATTGGATTGGGTTTAAGGAACAATGGCAGATTTTTCATTTCAGCTTGATTTGTTCTTGCTCGGAATACGGAGTGGAATACACACACACACACACACACAAATGCACACACTTTCGATCTCTTTCTATTTATTTCTATTAGTCTCTCTCATTTTCAGCTTTACCATCTCTTTTTCTCTACATCTCTCTTCTTACCATCTCTCTTTCACAGTCAGTCAGCAGCTCATCACACTCCATATGTCTGTTCTGTCTCCCTCTGTGAGGTGTGTGTGAGGGAGTAATGTGCACTTGAGCAGATCTGTGAATGCGCTTGTATCCATGTGTGTGTGTGTGTGTATGTGTGTGTGTGTGTGTAAAGTATGCAGTAAGCGTCATCTTGCAGGCTCTGAATGCACCAGGGTCATGCATGATTTCACCCCCCACACACACACAAATAAGTACATCTATATTTACCAGACCCCTAGGAATAAGAAATACAAGAACTTTCACTAATATCGCTTTCTCTCTCTCTTTCCACCACAGACAGGATGCCAGCGATCTCTCTGGGAGCATACAAAGGTACGAGGTCTAACCTTCTCTCTCACTCTCTCTCTCATTCTCTCTCTTTCTCGCTGTCTTATTCCATCTCTCTACACCTCTCTTTCCCTCTTCACATGCTATCTATTTTCCATCTAATGCATAATAGAAACAATAAGATGCGATGTCCTATTTTTTCTAACACACAGACACACACACACAACTGACATGACTGATACATGGTTTACTTCAGAACTGATGCAATATGTTAGACTTGTTCATTTGGCCCTTATTTGTTCAAACATACGGTAGATCAACAGTGAAGAGATGATAATGGACAGATAGTTGGGGGGGGGGGGGGGACAAATGTGGCAGAAAGATAAGACATAAAGACTTACCATACACAAGGAAGACACAGAGAGTGATGGAGAGAGAGTGTGTGTGTTACAGAGCAACATGAAGATTGGTATTTAGAGATCTGAGTGTGTGTGTGTGTATGAGAGAGAGAGAGAGAGAGAGAGAGAGAGAGAGAGAGAGAGAGAGAGAGAGAGAGAGAATGGTTAGAAAGCAAGGAGAGGAGGTACCGAAAGCAGGGCAGAGTGAAAGACGAGGAGATGGGGATAAAGATACAAGGCAGAGGCAGAAAAAGAAAGGATTGCTGAAAGATAGATGCCAAGAGAACTGGAAAGATAAAAAGAGAGAGAAAGAAACAGAGGTGAGGTGGAGTGGAGGGGGAAGTGAGAGTGGGTGGGGCTTTTTAATGAAAGTAGTTCCTTAAATAGAAACATCTCTTCCTCATTTGAGATTCTGTTAACACCAAAGCGCCATACTTTATCACAAGAGCACCGTCGCCACGGCAGCCTGCTGCAGGTTACCACCGACAACCAGCTGATTGACAGGCAAGAACCATGTGGAAAGAAAATAAAGAGAAACATGAGGAAACATGTGGAAGAAAACTTTTATCACCCAGTGTGGGGTACATGATTATAATCCATCTCTCTCTCTCTCTCTCTCTCCCTCTCTCTTTCTCTCTTTTTTCCTCCCTCTCTCTCTCACAGTATGTATGTGCATGTGTTTTCCATGAGGGAAGCAGCAGCAGGAGAAAACAAGTGCATATGCAGATTAGGCACTAAAGGATTCAGAGATTACATCAAGCCTATCTAAAAATGGGAAGGGGGAGATGAGAAAGAAAAAAAACAGCACAGAGTGAAAAAGAGATAAAGAAAGAGCCAGATAAAGAAAGGAAGCAATGAGAAAAGGAAAGAGAGACTGCGAAAGAGACAAAGAAAAAGAGAGAGAATGCGGTGAAGCATCCAAGAAGAAGCAGGAAAAACTGAGAGAGAAGAAAAGACAAAGGGAAGAGTGAGATAAAAATAGAGAGCAAATGACAAAGTAATAGGAGAGTTAGTGAGAAGAAGCTAGAGGGCGAAGAGAGAGCTGTGATGATGGAGTGAGAGAGGGAAGAGATGTGAGAGAGGGGGGGGAAGAGAGAAAGAAAAAGGGAGAGAAGGAGATACAGTAGGATAAGTGTGCTGATGTATATTTGCAAAAATCATTAGTGAATTTTTTACCCTTCGTTCCGCACACACACACACACACACAAACACACACACACACAAACACACACACAAACACACACAAACATACACACACAGAAAGATGTGAGGGGCTGATCCGATTATTGTTCTGTTTAAAAGTGTGTGTGTGTGTGTGTGTGTGTGTGCATAATTATAACTACCAGCTTCAGTACAATTTGCATAGTTAATTACTTCCTTTCTGATTTAAAGAAACAAAGGGAGAATAAAATAAGAAAGGATAAAAGTGTGTGTGTGTGTGTGTGTTTGTGTGTGTGTGTGTAATCCTCCTTCCGTCGAACGGCTGACTTGGGGCTATTATTTCTTCCTGTCTCTCTCACTTTCTCGGCACTGTAACCCTAGGGTTCGGTGAGGAGTGGTGGGGCGAGTCGCCTGTCAGCTAATTGCATCTTTCTGTGGCGATTATGTTCTCAAAGAGAGAACAGGCAATAATTATGGAGCCCGAATGCCGGTCCGGCCGCGCCGTTACAGAACTGTCATGGCCGCCGCGTGGGAACTGCTCTCATTATCACCACAGACACGGAACCGCCCCCTTCACCCCGGCAACTGTGCTAATTACCATCCGGAGCACACCTGCCAATCACAGCTATTTATACCTTTGAGAGAGAGAGGAGAGGAAGAATAAAAAGTACATTTAGTAAATCTATAAGATTTAATTATTTCAACTGTAGGGTCTACAGTCCTGCTTGTTGTCTTTCTTTTCAGCACTTCTCAGCCAATCAGTAAGTAGCATCTTAAGTAGATAGATAGAGAGAGAGAGAGAGAGAGAGTAAAAGAGTGAGAGGGAGAAAGAGTGAGGGTGAGAAAGAGTGAGAGAGAAAGAGAGAGAGAGAGTGAGTAAAAGAGAGAGAGAGAGAGCGAGAGAGAGAGTGAGTGAGTTAAAGAGTGTGAGAGAGAGAGAGAGTAAAAGAGTGAGAGGGAGAAAGAGTGAGGGTGAGAAAGAAAGAGAGAAAGAGTGAGAGAGAAAGAGAGAGATAGAGTGAGTAAAAGAGAGAGAGAGAGAGAGAGAGAGAGAGAGAGAGAGAGAGAGAGAGAGAGAGTTAAAGAGTGAGAGGGAGAAAGAGTGAGGGTGAGAAAGAGAGAGAGAGAGAGAGAGCGAGAGAGAGAAAGCACAAAATGTGGATAATTAAAAATATATTTTGTTAATACTTTTTGTAACAAACCTAATAATCTGGCTTAAATGTAATCTGGCCGCTTCCTGTTCAAGTTCCTTTATATCTCCCCATTTTTATTGATCTGCTAATCAATATATCAATCTAAAAACATCAGTCACCATATTTCTATATATTGGTAGCTAGTAGTTGCTAATTCACATTTACTCCTTGTTGCCATGGTTTCACTGTTAATGCAGTGACGGTCTTCTCATGCATGAATATTATTTGACTAGACAGATGTGTACAGCAAAACCCAAATGTTCAGAGCTGCAAATATTTAAACCAAGCAGGTTAAAATACTTCTTTGTAATTAACACCTGGCACCAACACAATACAAGATGTCGTAACACTAATCGAACACACCTTCTGTCTGAACTGAATGTAACACCTCAACTTCTATTAAAAATGAAGCACTCCTGACTGTTTAATGCAAAACATTTCAATTACATGTAAGCGTGATCTTTTAAAAGTGACATGTCTGAGTCTTTTCTTTCTCTCTCACTCTTTCTCTCCCTTAAAATAAGTGCCCATGCAGAGTTTCAGAAAGCCCACGGCAGCATGCCCTCAAGCCAGTTATAACATTCCCACTGCGTAGTGACATTAGACACAAATCAATTGGTGTTTTTCTTCATCTCACTGGATTGTTCACAGCCATTAGCTGGTCTTTCATGGAAAGAATGTGGGTTAGGCAGTGCTCTATATCAGCTACAGTGTAAGACCCTGTCTAAAATTGGTTAGGGAACCCTATGGACAAGCTGCACCATGAGGCCCAATCTAAAGTGGGTTTAGAAAACTCTGTGGATGGGCTGCACAATGAGGCCCAGTCTTAAGTAGGTTAGGGAGCCCTGAGAACGAGCTGCACCTTCTATCCCAATCTAAAGTGGGTTAGGGGGCCTTGTAAAAGAGCTGCACCATGAGCTCAATCTTAATTGGGTTAGGGAGCCCTGTAGACAAGATGCACATCGTGGCTCACTCTAAAGTGTATTAGGGAGATCTGTAGATAAAATGCACCATGCAGAGCAATGCAAAATATGTCATGGAACTCCGTGGGCAAGCTATCCTGTGATGCCCATTCTAAAGTAGTTTAGGGAGCTATGTGGACCAGCTTGCTGTGAGGCCCAGTTTAAATTTAGAGAGCCTTGTGGAGAAGCTGAACCTTGAGACCTAGCCGATAGTGGGTATAGAAAGTTGTATGGATGAGCTGCACCACAAGGCCTGGTTAAAAGTGTGTTAGGGGGCCTTGTTGATGAGCTACACTTTGAAGCACAGTCTAAAGTATGTCTATAAAGCTCTGTGGATGAGCTGCACTATGAGGCCCAGTTTAAAGTGGATTAGGGAGCCCTGTGGATGAGCTGCAGCATGAGGCCTAGTCTAAAGTAGGTTATGGAACACTGTGGATGAGCTGCACCATAAAGCTCAGTCAGTGGAGTCAATTCTAATAAAATACAGACGATATGCTCAACAGTCTTAGAAAATCATACCAATGTGATATCGATTTCCGTCCATGCATTTAAACCCTGAATGGTTTAATCTGAATAGCGTGTTTAATTACACATCAGAGCTCAGAGTTCAGCTCAGCTGGGTTATTGTCTCAGTGTGAGGGCTCCGCCCACCTGCTGAATATTCATGGACTCAGTGGTCTCACTAGATGGCAGTGCAGCTTAATGTGGCCATGCTAATGAGCTCATGGAGTATTAATGCTCCCAAGCTAAGTGGCATAGCATTCTAACCACTGTGTGTGTGTGTGTGTGTGTGTGTGTGAGAGAGCGAGAGAGAGAGAGAGAGAGAGAGAGAGAGAGAGAGAGAGAGAGAGAGAGAGAGGGAGGGAGAGGAAGAGAGAAAGAGAGAGAGAGATGTTAAACCCCTGTGCTTTACCTCACAGCAGTGACAGAACAGTTGTCATTCTGTGAGGCTGTGAGCATCTTTGTGACTGGTGTGACAAATTTTATGAGCAACATGAAGGTTGATGACGCGCATGTGCAGACTCACCCAGACACACAAAACACTACATGAGGTGATTAGATATTGCTTCAATCATAGTACATCAAGTCCTAACACACATGCATATACACATATACACAGATAAATAAATAAATTGTGACTATTACTTTCACAGCATGTCAGACTAAATTTAGAGCTTGATATTAAATTCTTACAGGTTTTTAATTGAAGATGCTGGCTGGAGTCTGATATGAGTAATAGTCCTGCTGTATCATCTCTGTGTTCTGTGTGTGTGTGCGTAATGAGCAAGCTAACACAAAGAGGGATGAGACGGAAAGAGATGTTAAATCTTTTCTATTCTGATTTGGGTGTAGCTGTTTAGTATGCACACCTGAAGGTGCCTGCTTCACTGGGTGGTTTTTTAATTTAGAACATTGTCATCCTCACGATGATCAAGTTAGTAAACTTATAGTGAGTGTTAAGGTACAAGACAAGCACACTTGCGAACATAGTCCTGAGTGACAGTGTGTTTGGTCTCACATGTTTATTAAACCTTTCATGGAATTGCAGAGGATTATGGGATTGTCATAAAGACACAAACAAGGATGCTTCAAATTCAGCCCAAATCAAGATGCTCCCCAGGCAAATCTGAATTACACAGCCTTTATTTCCCCAGAGCGTGCAATGCTACACGAAAAGTTGCCCCAACCGAGAAACAACAATTTTTGATTAGAACACAAGGGAAGAGAGAGAGAGACAGAAAGAGAGGGAACAAGATGATGATATTGACTGCTTGCCTTCAGTGCCGTTAAAGAACTTTATCTCTCATACCTCCTTCTCTTTGTCTTTCTGTCCACAATATTTTCTTACATCTAGACTGGACTACCTTTAACACACACACACACACACACACACACACACACACACACACACACACACACACACACACACACACCAATCCAGACCGGTCCATTGTGATTTATCTATCCTCCCCTACACCCCTATTCATCTTGACCACACTCTCTTTTCTCTTCTTTCTGCACTTCACCAGAAAAGTGGAATTATGGGTAACAAGTAATTGAGAGCAGGAGGACTTTGCTGCTATTTCAGAACAACCTGCTCTGTCAGTGAAGCTAGCCTGCATACACATGCCATCACACACACACACACACACACACACACACACACACACAGAGTTGATGAACCTTTCCATACATGCATGTCAGTTTGACAGCCTACCTGCATCCAGTGCAATCTTTTCATTCAAACGGAGGAGACAGATAGAGTAGAAGATATACAGTATATACACAGAAAGAAAGAAAGAGAGAGACAGGGGAGAGAGAGAGAGCGAGAGAGTGTTGGTGATATAATTTAGAAGTGAGACACTGGGGGAAAAACACTGGGACTGTCTATCTGCTGGCAGAAAAATGACAAAATGACAAAAAGTGACAAAAAATTCGGAACATTTCAGCAGTAAACAGGAAGCAGGTGTCACGGTGGAGCTGTGTGTGGTGTGTGTATGGTGTGTGTGTACGGTGTGTGTGTTTGGGAAGCTATTGAAGCCTGCAGGCAGGTTTTGATTTGGCCACAGTTTGGCGATTTTGCCATGACAGCTGTGTTTTTGTTTACAAGCATGCTATTTACTGAAACACATCATTTCACATCACATTGGTTAGTTTTAAAGTAATAAGCAGATGATGTCATCAGGCTAAAGCAAATATTACACCATGTTTATACCTGATATCATGGTTCGATATACGGTATGTCAGAACACGGGGTAATGCTAAATCTTCAGTCAAGCTCGAACGATATTAACATTTCAGGTTGAAGAGGGGGCTGATTATATGAACTGAGACGTGATAAAGGAATCTGATTGGTCAGAATGATTGGTTTACATATACACACTTGTTCTAATGTGTTACTGTCACTATAACATTCGTAGACTTTACATTCAGCACTATATAGCAAATAGGTATGTTTTTTTTTGTTTTGTTTTTTTGAAGTGGTGCAGTTTATTAATAGGAGCTAACCTGTTTGTTCAGATGTTCCACAACATTACATCTAACTACATGCTGTTTAGTAATAACTGTACAATACATTGTAATTGCCACAGTTCTGTGGTTTAAGCAAAATAAGACAATTTGGAAATCTTTGGTATAACTTGGATTATTTTCTCATAACATCACAGATAGTGGTGCGTTATTCCTTTTTTGGTTTCCAGGCTAATCAATCTAAATGAATTTTACGCCTATAGATTTAAACCGTAGATGACAAAAGGCAGTGTATGATTTACTAAAAAAAATAATGGCAAAATGATTCATCATGACAATGCTTTTGACTCTCGACTTTTTTAAATGTTGCATACGGATCACAGGAAAAAACAAACAAACAACCCAGCTATGTCTCTAAAAGCAGCTGAACCATTGACACACAATGTGTCCTCTAAAATCGTAGCACAGCAGCACACTTGAACACGAGGTGAAGAGAGAGCGCATCCCTCCTCTGTATTGTGTCACGTTGACATCGTGAGATGTTTCTACGGTCCTGCTTTTTGTATACTGCATAGATGTTTGTGTTTTTCCCTCACCATTCTGTATAAGCTCTAGAGTCTTATTTCTAAAATACTCAACAGCAACCGTGTCACGGAAAAAGTCACAGAGATCACATTTTTCACACACACACTTTGGAGGTTAAGATTAAGGTTAAGATTAAGGTTAGGTGGAAGTACACGTTTATTATACCGAGAGTAATACAATGGCACTGGATGTACCTGTGCAAACACAGGTGTGTGTGTGTATGTGTTTGTGTGTGTGTGTTTGTGTGTCTGCGTGTGTGTGCTAGAATGCGTTAAGTAAGAATTTCCTCGAGAGGCTCCAGATGGCTGTAAGACAGGTGCGCCAATTAAAATCCCTCGCTTCTTATCAACACTTGAAAAGCATGTACTATTTGTAACTGGTACATGAACACACACACACTCTCTCTCTCACTCATTCACTTACTCACTCACACATACGTACACACACATCCAGTAGAAGTAAACCACCTACTCAAAAAAGTGACACATAGATACATACGTTAGCACACTAAATTCACATACTGAAAAATAACTCAATAACTGTCTTAAACTATCTGTTAAATAAGTAAAGAAAGTAAATAAATGGTTAATTGTTATCACACTGACGTTACTGTAGTAACACATTTATTAATAAGCTTCCGTCGCTTATACATAAGGCGTCTCCGGGAAGCTGGTCTTCACTGATGAGATTTTTTTTAGTCTGAATATTCAAATTCATATATTTCTTTCCAAACTGTTATAACACAGCCTCATAAAGTCATATTCACCAGATCAGCCTTATGAGCTTATCTGAATTTTGGTGATCACGTTCTGAAATCTACCTGAGGCTATGATGCACACACAGAGGCTATCAGGCAGCACGCATTGGAGAATAACCATAAAAGCAAGATGATCATTTCTAGATTACTGCCAGTTTTCTAGCTAATTTAGGAAAGAATATTACACATCAACCTGCAAGTCTCTTTCATTGTCTGCGTGTGAGCAAAAAAAAAAGGTACCTTAAAAGAAAACCTTGTCCAAATCATCCCATTTGTGCGGCGTGTACCAGCTGCGTTTGGTTCTATCGGGCTGTTGGCACGTTAGCGCTAGTGTTTTACAATGACGTGTCTGCGAGTAATGTAGAAGTTAATGAGGCAGGACATAGTTTCTCTAAAATGCAGCCTAAAGTTCAATGAGCCGATTTTGTTTAGAGAATTTCCTAGAATTGGGACTGATTTCTTGGAGACTTTGTACTTTTAGTACAAAAAATATGTTACCAAACGAGCACAACGGCTTTTAAGAGTTGAAATTCTGATAACATTTATTAAAATATAATAATACTATAATAATAATCATTATATATATAAAAAAAGTAGTTTGAAAAGTCTTAGCTTGGAGGAGCGGAAAGACTTCGTTAGGACTGGGGTATGTACATA
>NC_083475.1:10220682-10233182 GCF_030014155.1 Tachysurus vachellii
GATTACGGTATACGGGCTGTTTGGTTTTTTTTATTCATAATCAATAAAGCAGGTTCGGAGCAGAACAGAGCGGTCTGCTACAGCAGGGTTTGTTTTTTTTTAGCTCATGACCGGAAAAAACATACCCTGTAAAAATCAGCTTGTTGGTATCATGATGCACTTCGATTTTATAGTGCATGACTATATACGCGCTCTCAAATTCCACCTCTTGCTGTGCTACACACATCGACCGTAGTATAGTCTGTAACAACTGTTGTACTGGATGGATAAATTAGCTCGCATGAACGAATTAGGAACATGCAGGAATGTTTTTTTTTTTTTTTTAATTCAGCATAAATCACATACAAAATTCTTGCAAGCAAACACAAAAAAAATGAAGACGCTGTACAGACTTAACAAAATTCATTCTCAACAGATTTGAATTTTTCTTTTAGAATTCAATTTTAATTCTACGTGTTTTATTTTGAGTTGAAACCCGGACTTGCTGCTACGCTCTGGCAGCATAATTCTGAGAGAAACAGAACGCTGAGTTGAGTTGGCTGAGAGTAAGGGGATTATTAATTACACAAAATAACATGCCAAGAAAGAGAGAGACACAGAGATTTAAACGTAATTACAGAGTGACAGAGCCATAATGCTTTACCTTAATTCAGACAGAATGTGTATATATATATATATATACAGTATATGCAGTATATGCATACTGATGGTGTAACTGTTTACGTTAAAAGGTAGTTGTAGTCTAATTATATACTAAAATCCTAATCTGCGCATTAAGATTACACCATATGGATGATTCCAAGTAAAAGATATACATTAAGGTACAAAACGTAACGGTTCCACCCCAGGAACAAGGACGTGTGTAGATCAGTATGTAATTGTATACGACTTAAATTTGACATGTATCACAACTTGAGTAAAATATTCAGATTCATTAGATTCATATGAACAAACAGAGCAGTGTGATGGTAGTGAAAGATAACAACACGACAATCATACAGCACTTGTACTGTGTTACTTGTACTTTGTTATCTGATCTGATGTGGCACCGGTTAAGGAGAGTTTCTTACTTTAAAACAGTTGTAGTAAGAGGCATTTAAAAGAGCACAGACACCAAAAGAACTTACAATTACAACAGAAACTACAACAGTGATATCAGATTTTGTATTGGATTATTACAATGTACAATCTTTACATTTTAGCACATTGAAGTGAACAATATTTAAGGGTTCTAATGTCAGAAAGTGCAATTTTTGGATTTTTTTAAACACCTACAGAATTTTTGAAATAAAAAAAAGGACATTAATTAAATTGACTAATGTAAACTGCTAATGAAAATAAATGTGTTTTGAAGTTTCAAGATGTTAAAGTATAGATATAAAGATTATTATTGTCATATTACATGTACTTGTTAAGTGTAAGTGTTAGAATGATTGTATAATTATATAAACAAAATATATAATTAAACATTTACATAAAAATATACATTAAAATAACTTGTAACATGCCGCCATAATTAACTTTAGGATGTTAACGTGTCATATATTATAGTGTGAGGTTGCTTAGTGTTCTAAGTTGGCAATACAGTGTTACCACTGGCCAACAACAACAACATGAGCTGTCAGAAGGGGTTACTACAGCCGAGTGAATCAGACAGAGGGAGGTAGGAGGAGAGAGATTGGCAGAGAGAGGGAGAGAGAGAGTGAAAGAGCGAAAGAGAGAGGGAGGGGAGGAGGAGAGCTTAGGGTTGAGGGCTGGGTGAGTGTGTGGGAGTGCTGCACCAGAGCGCAAGAGAACGAGAGGACGTTGGCGGGATTCGAAAGAGAAAGGCAAAGAGAAAGACTGGAACAAGTGTGCACACGGACATTGTCGAAAGCACGAGGATCGTGGGTGTGTGTGTGTGTGAGTGTGTGTGAGTGTGCGCAGTGCACGTGTGTGTGTGTTTGCACGTGTTGAGTTACAGTGATGTTGGAGCACTCGTCTGAACGAGGCTTTGTGCCTAGTGTGTGTGTAGATGGCATGCGCTTCTCCTCCACCACCAACAACCCCGTCACCATGAGGACCAGTGAGGAGCTGCTGCTGAGGTAACACATACAGACAGACACACGGCTGGGTTTCATACTTGCTGTAGGGTGTGTGTGTGTATGTGTTTTGTCGTTGCCGCACTCCCTTGTTTTCCACAATATAACATTTTCAGCTTGTATCTTTCTTTCTCACAATATAGAGTCAGACCTGCATAAAGTGGAGTGATTTTCAGGTGGATTGTGTGTGTGTGTGTGTGTGTGTGTGTGTGTGTGTGTGTGTGTGTGTGTACACGTGCACCAAGGAGTAAGAATGCACTTACAAGAGACAGCCGAAACCGGGTTTGAACGCAACTGAGATGCTGGCCCTGGACTCTTTTTTTTTGTCTTTTAATTCGGATTCATCAGTGTTACATGTTCATTATGTATTATTCATGGTTCTGTATTTCAACAACACGCTGTTTGCATGCATAGTCAAACCAACATTTTCCTGACATTAGTATTTGCATGTAGGACGGTTTACAAAAAGAGAAGAGGGAAAAGCAGTGAGGGCGTGAGCGAGGGAGGGGGCTGAGCTTCACCCTGCTGCCAGAACCATGTTCTGCTTTTGTTTGCATGTCTCTCAGACAGTGGGATTTGTGGGAGAAGCAGGGAGGGAGAGAGAGAGAGAGAGAGAGAGAGAGAGGAGGGGAGAGAGGGAGGGACGAATAAGCTTCTGAGAGCATTGTCGACAATGGGACAGTCCAACAATGCGGCTGTCAACCACTTCACAGCTTGTTTTTCCCTTTTTACCCTTCCTTCTCTCCCTCTTTTTTCTCTTACTGTCATTTATTTTTTTAAGATGTGAGAACTGAGCAATAATTATGTTGTGTTGAATGGGATGGTGTAAAATAAGGAAGTGTATGTGGAGTACAATGGTGTCGGGGGTGTTTAGAATGGGTTAGCGGGGTATAACGGGGTTATTAGAATGTGGCGTGTAAAATAGAACATTGCAGTAGATTTAACAAGGCAGGAGAATGTTGTTGGGTGTTTAAATGTAGTTTATTGCAGTGTATTAAAAAAGAACGCTTAGTTTATTTGTGTGTGATTGGTTATAGGAGTGAAATGTTTATTAGAATGTATTTACTGTAGATAGTGTAATGGTGTATAGGAGTGTTAGAATGTAGTTTATTGGAGTGTAATGGGGTACAAGGGGATTATAGTATAGCTTGTGGGCACTTAATGGGATATTTAGGATATAGGAAAGTTTGTGGGAGTGTAATGGGGTATAGTGGTGTTAGAATGTTGTTCATTAGAGTTTAATGGGGTATAGTGGTGTTAGAATGTTGTTCATTAGAGTTTAATGGGGTATAGTGGTGTTAGAATGTTGTTCATTAGAGTTTAATGGGGTATAGTGGTGTTAGAATGTTGTTCATTAGAGTTTAATGGGGTATAGTGGTGTTAGAATGTTGTTCATTAGAGTTTAATGGGGTATAGTGGTGTTAGAATGTTGTTCATTAGAGTGTAATGGGGTATAGTGGTGTTAGAATGTTGTTCATTAGAGTTTAATGGGGTATAGTGGTGTTAGAATGTTGTTCATTAGAGTGTAATGGGGTATAGTGGTGTTAGAATGTTGTTCATTAGAGTGTAATGGGGTATAGTGGTGTTAGAATGTTGTTCATTAGAGTTTAATGGGGTATAGTGGTGTTAGAATGTTGTTCATTAGAGTTTAATGGGGTATAGTGGTGTTAGAATGTTGTTCATTAGAGTTTAATGGGGTATAGTGGTGTTAGAATGTTGTTCATTAGAGTTTAATGGGGTATAGTGGTGTTAGAATGTTGTTCATTAGAGTGTAATGGGGTATAGTGGTGTTCGAATGTTGTTCATTAGAGTGTAATGGGGTATAGTGGTGTTAGAATGTTGTTCATTAGAGTTTAATGGGGTATAGTGGTGTTAGAATGTTGTTCATTAGAGTTTAATGGGGTATAGTGGTGTTAGAATGTTGTTCATTAGAGTTTAATGGGGTATAGTGGTGTTAGAATGTTGTTCATTAGAGTTTAATGGGGTATAGTGGTGTTAGAATGTTGTTCATTAGAGTTTAATGGGGTATAGTGGTGTTAGAATGTTGTTCATTAGAGTTTAATGGGGTATAGTGGTGTTCGAATGTTGTTCATTAGAGTGTAATGGGGTATAGTGGTGTTAGAATGTTGTTCATTAGAGTTTAATGGGGTATAGTGGTGTTAGAATGTTGTTCATTAGAGTTTAATGGGGTATAGTGGTGTTAGAATGTTGTTCATTAGAGTTTAATGGGGTATAGTGGTGTTAGAATGTTGTTCATTAGAGTTTAATGGGGTATAGTGGTGTTCGAATGTTGTTCATTAGAGTGTAATGGGGTATAGTGGTGTTCGAATGTTGTTCATTAGAGTGTAATGGGGTATAGTGGTGTTAGAATGTTGTTCATTAGAGTTTAATGGGGTATAGTGGTGTTAGAATGTTGTTCATTAGAGTGTAATGGGGTATAGTGGTGTTAGAATGTTGTTCATTAGAGTGTAATGGGGTATAGTGGTGTTAGAATGTTGTTCATTAGAGTGTAATGGGGTATAGTGGTGTTAGAATGTTGTTCATTAGAGTTTAATGGGGTATAGTGGTGTAATAGGATATACAGTGATAGAATAGAATTTATTGGTGTGTAAAGGGGGGTATACGAGCGTTCTGATGTATTTTTAGTGTAATGGGGTATAGGGAAGTTAGAATGTAGTTTACTTGAGTGTAATGGGGTATAGTGGTGTAATGGGATAAACACCTTGATAGAATGTAGTTTATTGACATGTATGGGGGAATAGGAGTGTTGGGGCATGCCCAGTGGTGGCTCAAGTGGTTACGGCTCTGGGTCGTTAGTCGAGAATCAGGATTCAAGCCCCAGCACTGCCAGGCTGCCGCTGTTGGGTCCTTGAGCAAGGGCTTTAACCCTCTCTGCTCCAGGAGCACTGTATTTTGGATGACCCTGTGCCCCGAGCCCAACCTCCAAAGTTGGGATATGTGAAGGAAGAATTTCACTGCGCTGTAATGTATATGTGACAACAATAATGTGTTTTCTGGAATCGATTGGGGTGTAGGAGTGTTTGACTGTAGTATTGATATCTATGGGGTATAGGTATACAAAATGTGTATGAATGTAGATGTGTAGGATGTTAGAGTATAGTTTATTGGCATGTAATGGGTTATTTAGAATATTAGGTAGTTTGTTGGAGTGCAATGGGGTATAGTGGTGTTAGAATGTAGTTTATTGGAGTGTAATGGAGCTTAGCGGTGTTAGATTGGAGTTTATTGGAGTTTAATGGAGTATGGGGTGTTAGAGTGGTGCATTGGGCTGGAATAGTACAGTTGTGTTGGCTAGAAGGAAGGCATGTTGGTTTAAAGTGTGGATTTATGGGTTTCAGCTCATTGAGTGTGCTCTTACTAAATGGCTTTTAAATATGCCCCACAGGACCATGAATCTCCCCAATGACTATAGCCAACGCCCCCTGACAACATCACACACACACACACACACACACAACATTTATAAATCAACTGCATCTAGGAAAGACAGTCCCAAACAGTGCCAGCCATGCCTACCGCACTGTATAGGTGTGTTTAAGGGTTTGTGTGAAAGACCCTTTCCTGTCCATGTGCTAGCTATCATCTTACGATCGAGTGTTTGTAAGAGATCTTTTAAAGCTCACATCTGGCACACCTGATTTACGACTCAGTGTGTAAACCTAATATACAATTAAGAACTGCAGAGAAAGTGGCTTTTATATTCACCTCAAAACTCTCTGACACAATATACTATTCCATACCAATAAGCCTATTGATTTCTGCCCGTAGCCTTATCATTATTATGAAGTGATTTGTTGTAGATGCCTACAGGCTCAGTGATTATAAATATAATTATAATTGATTGTAGGATGGGTAACTAACAGTGCAGAGATAACATGTCATATATTGGCCTGCTTGTTATAATCCTGTGTGTGTGTGTGTGTATGTGTGTGAATAGCACTGTGCAATACACAAGTTGGAAGTAATGACAGATGTCATTTCTAATCCTTTCAGTAATTTGTACCTTACGGGCATGAAAAACTACATTTCCATCCTTAAGCCACACTTATGAGCCCTGTAAAACCTCTGTAATAGATGTTGGGATTTGTAGTCTGTATTTAGTGGCTTGTAAACCCTTCCATTGTGGTGAAGGAAAGATCTAGTGGTTATGTTTAAACAAGTGTGTATTATGCTAACATGCTGTCATGTGTATATGTGGACAAGAATAGGAAACCAAATATGTGGCCACAGCAGGCATAGAGATATATAGTGAATATGTGGTTTTGAGCACATTTTGGTTTGTGTGTGTGTGTGTGTTTCTAGCAGAATGACTGCAGTAGAACTGAAGGCTCAGTGAAGCTTCACAAGTTTCGAAAATGAAAATAAATGAGAATCTGTGACCGCTGCTCCCTAGGTTTTTCCACTAATGAGGAGAACACAAGAGAGAAAAGACAGAGATAGTTGGGTTAGCTGATGAGATACAGAGAGACAGGCAAGGTTTATGGAGAGAGGAGGAAAGCAAACAGGGAAAGAACATGAACGAAAAGAAAGGAAAGAAAGCCACTCATCTTGCTAACGAATGTAAAACATCTAGAGACACAGCCTCTGTCGGTTTTACCTAAGGCTGATCCACTTAAACCAGTTACGGTCGACTGCACAGGGCCAGAAGTCACTCCAGTTGAAATCTCTCTGGGTGTTTGAGGGGCTTCTGTTAGCTGATTTGAGACTGAACCACATTTTCTTCATTCATGGTTAACCCTTTCAAAACTACAAAAAGTCCTTACATTTATCCATTTGTACATATTTATGTCTTGCAGCGATTATGCTGGAATTTTCTTTTCACAATGTAACATATGAAACATATATATACTCTTACAAACATGCCACAAAGATGAATTTGTACTATATTGTGATTTTATTTAGTTTTATTTATATCGTCGAATTTTATTCTGAATGTGTGTATATATGTAACACAAAAACTTTATTGCAATCCTTTTTTGTACATAAAAAAAAAAAAATACATAAAAGACATATCATAGTGTTCTCCTGGGATTGATAATATACGTATTATTACCCGACTATGATAAATAAATAGTGAGATTATATCATATTTATTGCTTATTAAGAATTCTTTGTAAAGCGCACTGCCATGTGTGCACATTTAATCTTCTTTTGCTTATTTATAAAGGACAGAGCAGAAAAAGAGACAGGAAGCTGGACAACCCATCAGTTTTCTATATGTTTACACAGCAGTTTGTTGACATAAGAAAATGGAGTTTGCTAGTGGCATAGCTGATATCTTTCTTATGGCCGAAATGATTAAGAAGCAGTATTGCTCTAAAATGACAGTCATCGTGATATGAATTGTGTGTGTGGTGATTTGGACGAGTAATGGGCTTTACTCGGTACCATTGGTGGTTAAGATTAGCTGGAGTCCAGCTGTGTTGTGCTGCACTATATACAGTTGGGATGATATCAGTGACTATGTAACTATTATATGTAAAGTGGCATCACAGTGTTTGGGTGGATCCACCTACACATAAAAGAGCCTGCTTTCTATATTTTACATGGAATTACAGTGATGCCGTGAACACTGTTATAACGAGTAATACGTTTAAATAACTGCAGTAAACAAAATGGTGCCGAATCGAACCTTAAATACGTTACATTTTTCCATTAAAAAAAATGTAAAATCATTACATTAATAGATTAAAGCACATTAAAGTTTACATCCATGAGGAGAATAATGATGATTTGTAACCAGTCTTGAAGAAAATGATAATGGATTAAAAAGGAGTTGAGTTCATTTAAAGTGACTAGAAAGTCAGGTCATCTGATGAAACTGTACAACTGAAAATAAGGGAAGGAAACAAAAGGAAAGGGGGGGGGGGAGAAGGAAGGAAGGAAAGGAAAGGAAAGGAAAGGAAATGAAAGAAAGAAAGAAAGAAAGAAAGAAAGAAAGAAAGAAAGAAAGAAAGAAAGAAAGAAAGAAAGAAGAAAAGGGAAGGAAGGAAGGGAAGGAACAAAGAGAAGGAAGGAAGGGAAGGAAGGAAGGAAGGCAGGAAGGAAGGAAGGAAGGAAGGAAGGAAGGAAGGAAGGAAGGAAGGAAGGAACCAAATGAACAAACAGAATCATGTGTTTTTGTGACTTATGTGTCCTGGCTGGTGACAGCCTATACAAGATGAGGTATGGTTATATATTATACAGACTAGTGATCCTGAGACTGAGCAATCGTTCATAATCAGAATCCTTTATTGGATCATGACGTGTGTGCATGTGTGTGTGTGCGTGTGTGTGTGTGTGTGTGTGTGTGTGTGTGTGTGTGTGTGTGTGTGTGTGTGTGTGTGTGTGTGTGTTCAGATATTAATCTCATCACACAGGTTTGTTATATATATATATATATGTGTGTGTTGTGTGTTGTGTATGTGTGTGTGCATGTGCAAGTGTGAGAGAGATATATTAAACTCCTTCTAGATCATTTTTAGAAGCCCAAATGAGTCTGCGGGCTGCTTTGCATAATCCATGAGTTTATCAAATATTCATGAGCGTACACACACACACACACACACACACACTGTGTCTGTTCACTCACGCACACACTGACACATGCATAGATCCATTCTATAAACATGTACATGTATAATCTCTCCCATCCACATCCTTCCAGCAAAGTTGATATCTAAATGCTGAATGAGTGAATAATGGGTTGACACCTTAACGTTTAACACCTTAACGTTTATTGCATTAAGTCCCACCCCTTTAAACTCTAGAGCAAATTCTAGGCCCAAGTCTATCAAGTATCACCACCTATATCTGTCCCCTTATATCTTTGAAGCAGCCATGTACAGTCCTTAATCTAGCCCTGTCCCTCTAGTACAACAGAGCGATCAATACAGCTAGACAGTTAATATTAGGAGTCCATCTAGCCTCTCCTCTTCATATCTCTCCAGTTATTTCCTTTACTATACAGTTGTATACTGTTCACAAATAGAAAGGTAGCTGTGTATGAAACACATATGTATTACTGCTGTAACAAAAATATGTATGGATGAAGCTACATATCCTGATCGCTGACACACATGCAAACACACACACACACACTTCCATCTCCTGACTGCTTGCTTAGATGCTACACTTTCTTGCTGCTTTTCAGTCTTCGATCTTAACTTCTTGGTGTGCTATTTTTGTCCATGTGCTTTGCAGCCTGTAGGGCCTGCTCTCTCTCTCTCTCTCTCTGTCTCTCTCTCTCGCTCTCTCTCTCTCTCTCTCTCTGTCTATCTCTCCCTCTCACTCACGCTCCTTTCCTCACTCTCTATCTCATTCCCTCACTTTCTCTCTGTCTTCCACTCACAGGCTCCTCCTACATGGTCAATCAATTTGTGTTGCAGGCCAGCTGGGACCAGGCCCAGGGGAGATGATGTGTGTGTGTGTGTGTTTGTGAGAGGGGGGCGGGGGGCAGGGGGGGGGGGGGGGGGTTAGAAAGATGGTTAGAGCGATAGGGTGGGGCTTTGCCCATAGCAGTTCCACAAAGAACCAGCATCTCTTGAAAATGAGAGGGAGGGTAGCGTTAGCAATGCCAAGAGAGTGACCTTTGAACCGTGCAAGAGGAGAGACAAAGAGGAAGAGAGAAAGAAACGAGGGACAGAATGGGAGCGTGACCCATGGGGGGCTGAATTCCATTGTCTTGTGTGAATAAAGGGATTACAGCAGCGACAGCTTTCAGCTTCAGCCTCCATAGAAGAGGAAGAGAGTGCAACGGAGGAAGATGGAAAGACGGGTGTATCGAGGTTAACGTAGGGATGTGTATATTGGGCAACATAATGGGATTAATGAAAATTAGGGATAATGGTGGAGAACTGAGATACTGAGAAATCTGAATGGTTAGATCATTAAGGTCATACTGTACGTGTATACTGGTGAAAGAAACATCTCTGAGTGCCTATAAAATGAAGATTATTTCAAATAAAGCATCATTCTACAAGCTTTGAGTATTAACAGTTGTAGGAAGGATTCATGTCCCAGGTATAAATCTGCATTAGAGTCACCAACTGCAGAGGAATGAGAGCATTTAACGATTTATGCTGACTATAAAAAATGTCATTAAAAGAAATGCTACTCAGAAGAGGAGTTTTTACTCCTGTCATGTTGACCGTGAGGAACGACGGGAGCAGACAGCAAAATGAAAGATGCAATTAAATTATCCAGTGTCTGTGAAAAAATATGCTTAGTATTCAATGAAAGGATATTGTCTATTGTGAATACAGTTCAACACACAATCAAACATTCATTTAACGTGTTTAAACCGGGCGTAGTGACTATGCTAAGCTTTTTAGTATAGCTAAGCTATACTAAGCTTTTTTGTATCTGACAAACAGGATATAATGTCAGGAGGAAGCAAATGGTAAAAACCAAGTAGCACAGGATTTATTTGCAGCTGCCCCAAGCCAAGCCTGTTGGTGTTGCGGTGTAAAGATGCTATTAATTGAAACCTTGTAGCTGCACTGTATTAAAAAAAAAGTAATGTTGATCCATCTGACAGTAGGAAATTGTTATCAGGCAATATAGCAATATACCTGAAACCACTGTGCTTATCATACCATTTCACCTATTACGCCAATATACACTGAAGGTCCTGGCTCCTTGTAGAGGAAGCTGATTTGTGATAAGACGCACACACACTCACACAAAGACATATTCCATGAAGCTGCTGCACTCAGGTTAAATAATAAATGGCAGCAAAGGAAAGTGCCCCATATTCTTCTATCCTGCTCATTTCTCCCAGGCTTCTTCCTCAAGCCCTGTTTCTTTCCTTTAAGAGCCGAGAATCCATCAGAAAAGCTCTGAATTCATCAAATTGCCTTTTTTTTTGCTCCATTATCCTGCTGTGAAAATACAGCACTTGCGTGAAATATTACCAATCCGTGTTCGAGTTAAATTAAGCATTTGTGGAGCGTCCTGGCAATAGCATGCTAGATTAAGCTCGCAATTCAGGAGTTTCAAAGACCAAATACGTACACACACATTAATAAAATTACCCACAGCTCCCATGTTTCTTCTGCACAGAGCTCGTTAAGGCAGGTCTGGATATTGATGCGTTAATGCTGCTAATAGAGGCAGTTTGTACTCAGGGAAGAGAGGCTTGCTGCAGAAATATTGCTATAATTTATATTTTCTGCTGACATACACAGAATTTTTCAGTAATATTGGAAATTCATGGTGGTAGCCTTCCCTAAAGACACAAGCAGATACATTTTATATATGTCTTTCGCACATGATTGCAGTGCTGTTAAGTGCTGGTGTATTGTAGCTTAGAGACAAAGATACAATAACTACACCACCAGCTAAGCCTGGGGAAAACAAATCATTTAACCTGAGGACTGAAAACAAAGTTACCTGCTCTCATTTTTATCTGTTCACGTGATGCATTATGAAACAGTAATGAGCGGTTTCGCCAAGACGCAGAGGCCACACCTCCTTCTATTGGACTGATTTGCAAAGAAGTCATGCCCCTTCATTGAGACTGATAGTAGGTCATGCCTCCTTGATTGGAACCAGCATGCATAGATGCCACAACTCCTTCACCGGAACTGACATGCATAGAGGCCGCAACTCCTTCACCAGGACTGACATGCATAGATGCCACAACTCCTTCACTGGAACTGACATGCATAGAGGCCACAACTCCTTCACCAGGACTGACATGCATAGAGGCCGCAACTCCTTCACCAGGACTGACATGCATAGAGGCCACAACTCCTTCACCAGGACTGACATGCATAGAGGCTGCAACTCCTTCACCAGGACTGACATGCATAGAGGCCACAACTCCTTCACTGGAACTGACATGCATAGAGGCCACAACTCCTTCACCAGGACTGACATGCATAGAGGCCACGCCTCCTTCACCAGGACTGACATGCATAGAGGCCACGCCATCTTCACCAGGACTGACATGCATAGAGGCCACGCCATCTTCACCATTACCGACATGCATAGAGGCCACGCCTCCTTCACCAGGACTGACATGCATAGAGGCCACGCCTCCTTCACCAGGACAGACATGCATAGAGGCCACGCCTCCTTCACCGGGGCTGACTAGCATGGAGGCCACGCCTCCTTCACCAGGACTGACATGCATAGAGGCCATGCCTCCTTCACCGGGGCTGACTAGCATGGAGGCCACGCCTCCTTCACCAGGACTGACATGCATAGAGGCCACGCCTCCTTCACTGGGGCTGTCTAGCATGGAGGCCATGCATTTGAAAGATTAACGAGACTCCAGCTGTAATAACTATTTTTCTTCATAAGATGCCATTTTAACTGTGTTAGAATGGCTGTTGGAATAACTGCATTTATACCGAAGGCATGTTATGAGTTTTCTCAGTTGTACAGCGTGTGTATTAGTGAAATGGCCCCAGT
>NC_083475.1:10240682-10263182 GCF_030014155.1 Tachysurus vachellii
CTTTTATTCTTTGCCTCATTGCTGCTTGCTTCCTAGAGCTCTCATAATCACTCCCTGCATCCTCTCTCTCTCTCTTCCTCTCCCTCTGTCTCTCTCTCTCTCCCCCTCTCTGCGTTAAATGTTTTTCTCATCGCAGGCAGCTCTTCAGAATGAGAGCTCATTATTTGCAGCTAGAGGGAGCGGAATGCGGGATTATGGGAGACTTTTTAGTTCTTATTTCTGCTGCCATTTTATAAAGCAACCATTACAGAGCAAAAGAACACACACACACACACACACGCACACACAGGCACACTTGTGTTACCATCCTTACAGGGTTTTTCTATTAACCGGAGTATTACTGTAGTATACTAGAGCCAAATATTGCTCTATGACAGAATATGATTCTACAGTGTATTTCCACCATTCTGGGGACATTGAGTCCCCACACAGAGCTAAATATTCTGTCCACACACATTGAAACACAGCTGTGCACCATATCCTTATATGTGAATGTGTGTGCATCTGTTCTATACTTTTGTTGTGTACTCTCTCTCTCTCTCTCTCTCTCACACACACACACACACACACACCTCATAGGCTACTGAGCCGATGCTGTTTCTAATTGCCTCCGTGCCCCCCACCGTTCTCCCATGAGTCGTTTCCTGCCTGTGATGGCACCTTCATTAAAGTGCACACACACACACACACACACACACACACACACACACACACAGTGCCCTAGTCACGTAGCCCTTTATCACAGACAAGGTGCCAGTGTCTGATCTGGAACATTCTGCATTATTCCACTTCAAAAAATGCTAATATACTGGACTAAACTCATCATTTTCTTAAGTAACTGAAGTATAATCACCCCCAAAAAAGCGTTAACACATTAAGCCTGCTTTAAACTTAGATATTCATCAATTAGTAATGTCCTCTTAATTCTGTTTGAATAGGAGGGATCTCTGCCTTGTCAATCACAGCACCACTAACCAATTGTGGTTGTCCGTTAGCTCCTGTATGCGGAAGAGGGCAGTCCGTTTTTTTCTCTATGTGTTTAGGGGTAGAAATTCAAGAAGTTCCGGTAGCCAGGCATTCAGGAAGCATATGATACCCTTTGCCTTACTATTTCTGGTCCACAAACGAGAACTAGACAGAGAGAGAAATGAGGTATCACAATGTGTTTGTGAAATTGTTGTCTCTGTGATGGGTAGAGAATTTGAATAGTTAAATTTTCCCAAAGACAGAAGTACAGTTAGTAAATGTAACACTGGTTATAAACACACACATTATGTTATGTAATGGTTTGCTTGAAGGAAGGATGTGCTGGGTTTTACAACATTTCTCTGAAACTGATCTGTTGCTCTGTACTGTGTCAGTAGTCATGGTGTAACAGAGAGATGAGGGTAAAAGCACCGCCCCCTCTGGATAGTCCTGATCCCGACGTGTTTGGAGCGGAATGAATAATTTTAGTTTAGTGTTAGCAGAATCTACCGCTCTGTTTGTTCTTCTTACATTCCGTCAGGAGAAACTAGTTAATGGTTGAACTTGAAACCCCAGTTTGATTGAATGGATGGAAAGAGTGAAACAGAGTTAAACAGATTTAAACACATACACGGATTGATAGATAGATCCTATCAATCCGTGTGTGTGTTTAAATCTGTCAGTAAATGGAGCAGTTATATAAGAATGCAGCACTCTATGACTCTTTGCTACAGGGACTTTGATGATTGGGTAATCAGAGAAAGATAAATGTGTATGTGTGTGTGTTGTGGGGTGGGTGTGGGGGGTTCAATAAAAGTTTGCACAAGAGGATCTGACTGTTTTATTGCAGTGTGTGATGTAGTGCATGCTTGGAGGCCTCGCTACACTGTTAAGGGAAAACTGAGAGGAGTGTGTGAGCGATTGACTTTATATAAGCCTTTAGGGTGTGTGCGTGTGCGTGTGTGTGTGTGTGTGTGTGTGTGTGTGTGTGTGTGTGTGTGTGTGTGTGTGTGTCTGTGTTTGTTGGGGGGAGGGGGGAGGGGGTTGAATTCTGGGAACAGTCTGCATCCATCTACGGATCTGTTCATGGTACTGAAACAAGACATAAACTACTGCAGGACTCACAGCAATCAAAGAATGTTGTATAAATTATCTATAGATTATTAGTCTTATCGCAGTTGGTTAAATGTGTTGACAGGCAGCTTCATGACAGACTGTAGTTGGTTCATGCAGTGGGACTACATTGGACTTTTATCAACAAATACTATATTTAGGATACTTTCTTGATTATCTGATCTATTTCTTCGGCAGTAATATAACTGCTGATATCTGTCAGTAAATGAATTGGAATAACTTCAGAGTAGAGTGAGAGAGAAAGAGAGAGAGAGAGAAATAGAGAGAGAGAGAGAGAGAGAGAGAGAGAGAGAGATGAGGAGTAAATTTCTCTCAGTTGTTCCATTTCAGACATCTGCTTTTCATCATCAATGTTTATTGTTTTGCTTATTTTTTCCCCTCTGTTCCCTTTCTGACTTTTTCAACCTCACACACACACACACACACACACACACACATACACACACAATGTACTTTTAAAAAGTGAGGAACTGTCAAAACACTGATTGTCTCAGCCAATCGGGATGCAGCATTCGCTTTGCGATTCAGACGCATCTTTATGAGTGCAGATGTGTGTGCTTGGTTTTATGTGTGTGCAAGAAGAAAGAGAAAGCAAGTGAAACAGAACCAGAGAGAGAGAGAGAGAGAGAGAGAGAGAGACTGTGTGTACATGGCAAACATCTGGTGTTGTTCGATGCTGTAGTTGATTCTGTAATACGTCCTGAGGCTAATTTTCCCAGAGTGGGACAAATTGAACCCGAGGGCAAAATCCTCTCTGTGTTGTTTATCTAACCAAAACCTGTACATGTGTGTGTGTGTGCGTATGTGTGCATGTGTGTTTGTGTGCGCGTATTATTTTGTGTCTGTATTATTGGAACTGTGTTGTCTTCCACAAAGTGATGGAAAAGAAACTTTAGACTCAACCTCTTCATCATTACCTAGCCAATCAGGAGCCTGGAATGGTTGCTATGAGACTAGGCAAATTAGGTTGTAATTACAACTTCCTGATGTAATAACTGATATTTATCAACCATGATGTGTAATACATGGATGAACAGTATAACTCACACACACACACACACACACACACACACACACACACACACACTACATCTGTGCTGGGTTCTTTACGGAAATAACAATTCCATCATTCTGATCACTGGTGAGTTATCACTGTTATAAAACAGACAGTTATTAGGATATAAACATTTAAAAGAAGAATATTAAAATGCAATTATTATGTGTAAGTCTAACACGGCTACACTGTTCATGTGTAACAACATTACCACACAGTCTGCCCTCTTCTTCCCTTCGCAGAATAAAGCAATTAAGTGGATTAAAATGAAGAGAGAAAACAAACATTAGAGCATTAGGTCAGTTTTTATGTGGTAAAATTCCTGACATGTAGGCAATCGCACATGGTGAAGATGTAATAAATAGAGATTAGGCTAAAATACTATCAGTATTTTGTTAATATTGATACATGGTTAAAACACACATACACACAGGTTGGTAATATAGAGGGCTTTAAGAAGCGCACAGAGGTACCGAACCCACTACCTGTAGGAGTTCTTGTGAGTTCAGTTGAAATGTGTCGTGATTCCTGCGAATGTGAACGCAACTCGCGTTCAGGAAGTAAATGACATCATAAGTGACATCATCATTTATTATTTATTAATTAATATTAATTATTAGTCAACATGGTTACAAATGAGGAGCTCTGTGGCCTTTAATAGCACCAAAATAATAAATAAATAAAAATATGATGATTCAGTATGGTTGAGTTCTCTATGCACATTAGTGAGGATGAATGCAAATGGTTCAGGAGTCTGAAACCAGACCGACTCTGCAGGGGCACCGGGAACAATCACACTCGGATTCATGCAAACGTGCGCAGTGTGAAATCCACAATAGAGTGTAAACATGCCCTGTTCCTCACAGTCTTGCTTTCTTAAGTGGGTGGATTTCTTTCTTTCTTTTTTCTTCCTTCTTCTTCTTTAAAAAAGCACACTGCTATCTTATATCAGTGTTTACGTGTCTTAGCGAGGAAGTATTGTGTGTGTATAGACATGATTATATACTGTAGTTGATGTGGTTTTCAATAGCATTAAGTTAAGTACAGAAAAAGGCCAACTAAAGTTTACAAGCACTCCTCTAAACCTAGATTGTTTGAACATCACAGTATTGTTCATCAGTGAGCTTGATGAATAAAACTGCTCCAATAAAAACTAGGTATTGTTTATTGATGGCGACTGATTTTTGTTTTAGCGTTTGGAACTCAAAAAGCTTCACCTTGCAAAACATTTCCATTATAGGAAACCTCTCTTTTTAGTCATGGTGTTGTTTTTCTACCTTATATCAATTGCCTAGCATATGGTTTATGTTAGCTAGTACTTGTTTACGTTGTGAGATTTAGCAGTACATTCCATATAGTTCATTCCTTATAGTGTTGATACATTGTGTACCATGCTATGAACTGTTTCGTTAAATATTTGGATGGTAAATGCCATCACTTTTTCTCTAAATTAAAACGTGTGTGTGTGTGTGTGTGTGTGTGTGTGTGTGGTTAGTTCTACAGGTGCTCACCCATCCTTCACAAAGCAGTATGAACAGAGAGCACTCTATTCATTTACACTGATATATGGCTGACACAATGGAAACTTGCCCAAGCAGTACACACACACACACACACACACACACACACACACACACACACACACACTTTTTTGCCATTCTGTCACTTTATTTCAAATAGAGCACTCCACAGAGGAGCAGCCAGGGGACCATTATGTAAAACTGACAGCTGTGTGTGTCTATTGACTCTCCTTTGCTTCATTAGGTCTAGTGTTAATCAATGATTTCCTTTGTTGTTCCCCATGAAGTGAGAGAGAGAGAGAGAGAGAGAGAGAGAGAGAGAGGTAAGGAGAGTGAATGAACCTACAGTAAAACCTAATGCTATATATAAACTCTGCTGAATCATATAAACAATATTAAACAACAAACAGCACACTGCTCTATCAAAAGCATTCTCCAGCATGCTCTGAGGTTTTCTATCAGACATCCACATGCATTTCTAAATACCATGAAAAAACACCAGCATTCTCCAGCTACAAACAATTCACCATTAAACCCTAGTATCTGCTATCAAACATCATTACAGAAAACATTTCTCTACCAAATACTACTGTACTTCAACAAAACCCCATCATACACCGTCAGATACCACTATTCTCCAACAAACGCCTCTATTCTCCCACAAAACCCATCGTACACCGTCAGATACCACTATTCTCCAACAAACAACACTGTTCTCCAAAAAAAAAACATCATACTGTAAACCATCAGATACCACTATTCTACAACAAAACCCCATCATACATCATCAAACACCACTATTCTTAAAAAAAACATCATACACCATCAAACACCACTATTCTCCAGCGAGCACCACTATTCTCCAACAAAACCCCATCAAACACCACTATTCTCCAACAAAACCCCATCATACTCCATCAAACACCACTATTTTCCAACAAAACCCCATCATACTCCATCAAACACCACTATTCTCCAACAAAACCCCATCATACTCCATCAAACACCACTATTCTTAAAAAAAACATCATACTCCATCAAACACCACTATTCTCCAGCGAGCACCACTATTCTCCAACAAAACCCCTTCATACTCCATCAAACACCACTATTCTCCAACAAAACCCCATCATACTCCATCAAACACCACTATTCTCCAACAAAACCCCATCATACTCTATCAAACACCACTATTCTCTAAAGAACACCACTTTTCTTCAAGAATAACCCATCAAACACCATCAAACAAGACTATTCTCTAAAAAAACATTATACACCATCAAATACCGCTATTCTCCAACAAACACCGCTATTCTCCAACAAACACCGCTATTCTCCAACAAACACCGCTATTCTCCAACAAAACATCATTTACGTTTAAACATCACTATTCTCACAATTCATCATCAGTCACTACCAAAAAAAAGCCCCAGCATTTACAAACATTTCCATCCAGTATCAGGTTCTCCAACAAACATCAATCACCAAACACTAACATTTACCATCAAACCAGTTACCATCATTTACTAACAGTCTCAACATACAGGCACAACACACAAACACAAAAATAGAGTTTACTGGTATTTGATGGGGAATTTTGGTTTTGCTTGGCGATATTACTGTGTGTGTCTGTGTGTGGAGTGAGATTCAAGGGCAAAACTTTGACTTTGAGGGATGGCAGATATTGTATGTGGGCAGAAACCGATAAAACACATGAACAAATGAATACCCACACACCCAGTGTCTGTTTTAAATAAGCTGTAGCCTAAAAAGTTATGATTTCCCCTCTCATATTACTTGTTCTCTCTCTCTCTCTCTCTCTCTCTCTCTCTCTCTCTCTCTCTCTCTCTCTCTCTCTCTCTCTCTCTCTCTCTCTCTCTCTCTCTCTCTCTCTCTCTCTCTCTCTCTCTCTCTCTCTCTCTCTCTCTCTCTCTCTCTCTCTCTCTCTCTCTCTAGGTGCTTGTTTATTACTGATGCGCTTCCTAATGGTGCGTCATCGGCATGTTTAGAGTTTTAATTTCCTGCCGGCTCACAAATGAACTCTGTCATGAGAGCAATAGGGGTGTGTGTATGTGTGTGTATGTGTGTGTATGGAGTGTATCACTAGCACCACATATATTGGCCCCAATTGCATGATGTGTAGATAATTAGTTTTCACCAGGTGTTTATTCGCAACATTAAAGTAGATGAGTGTGTGTGTGTGTGTGTGTGTATTGTGACTCTTCAACACTGAGATGCAAGTTCATCTCTCCTTGCTGTTATAATTGCAACTTTTCTTACTTCCCAGCTGATATGTAAATGTCTCTTTACATTTCTCTCTCTCTCTCTCTCTCTCTCTCTCTCTCTCTCTCTCTCACACTTATTCACTCACACACACACACACACACACACACATATAGGTACACATGTATATACCCAAACCTGCACAGAATTTAGTCTTCTCAGTTGAAGCACACACACAGTGTGTCAGATTTGTTAAGACTCATTGAGGGCATTATAATAACTCTATTATGTATGATATTGTGTGACTGAGTATTGACACGTGTTATGTGAGAATCTGCAAGCCGACTCTGTAACACGATAAAAATGATTAGACGTGTTGTCATTTATAGTATCATTCCATCCCTGATCAATAATCTCTTTAACAAACTGATGATGTAATATAAAAATGACTCTGAATGCTGTTGAAGTGTGTGTCATAGTGTTTGAGTGAAGTGTCACAGCTCAGTGTTGTGATTGGCTGATGATTTTATGTATTCTGATTGCTGTGGTTTAGCTGCTGGCTGAGGTTGGTCTGGTCTCATTTTGTGTGTATGTGTGTGTGTGAGTGTGTGTGTGAGAGAGAGAGAGAGAGTAAGGAGTGGAAAAGTTTGCTCGAACTTTGCCAGATACTTTTCATTTTTCTCTCACTTTTTGTTTTCTTTGCTTTTTTGTTTCTTGCCAAAGTCCCTTTTCCCTTGTATCTGTGACTCTCTCCCTCTCTCTCTCTGCCTGTGTGTGTGTGTGTGTGTGTGTGAGACAAAGTTTAGCATAATGAGGACAGCATATATTTTATAATGAGAACGAAGCAGATTCTTACTCAGTAAACATCAATTATATCTGTGCACTCATGCACTTTGTTGCAAGTTGGTGTGTGTGCATGAGGAAGTGAAGCAAAGCTCCTTTTTTTTTCCTTAAAAATGATTTTAAAAAGTTTTACCGTATTAAGTAAGAGCTGAACAATATGAAGATTTGGTCACTGGTTACAAGAACACAAGTGAATAGAACAATTCATTTCAGTGTTTGACTTTTCTCTAAACTCTTCAGTCATGTGTGTACACACCTCTTGTTTCTGCTGCATCGTAAAATACACAAGAGTGTTGAATGTAAGTGTGTGTGTGTGTGTGTGTGTGTGTGTGTGGTGTGTCCTCCCTTCTGCTTAAAGATACATATCTCAATTGCTCACTCAGTAAAATGCTAACAGCAGTTATATAAAACATTATTCCCTTGTTAACTTGTTTTTCAATGCTGTGTGTGTGTGTGTGTGTGAGAGAGAGAGAGAGAGAGAGAGAGAGATCTATTTTTGGCTGGATCCTTGTAAGGTTCAAACTCAGCAGCAAATGACAGTTTCAGGGCACTGACCTTTTACACACATGCACACACATGCACACATGTACACACAACCACACACAAACACACGCATACACACACATACACACACACTCACAGTTTTTGACCTTTTCACACACAGGTTTTCACTAATGGAACTGGATGGCTACCCCCTAGTGTGCATTTGTGTGTGAACGTGTGTGTGCGCGCATATGTGCTCGTGTGTATGTGTGTGTGTGTTTGTGTGTCTTGAGCAGTTGTTTGTCCCCAGAGATGTCCTTGTGTCTACTGATCGCTTTCCTTTAATTAGAATTTTCTCTCTCTCTCTCTCTCTCTCTCTCTCTCTCTCTCTCTCTCTCTCTCTCTCTCTCTCTCTCTCTCTCTAAAACACTATTCAGACTCAGGTGATCCGATCACAAGCCGGACAGTCAAGACAATTAGCTATTCTCACCTGGTGTCTCGATTGTGTCATTGCTAAACTCTTATGCACACGTTTTATCAGATGCAGGGTTGCCAAATATGTCAAAAGCAACCTGATGTAACTCCAAAACCAAATGCTGTAGTTCATACTAAAACCTAGCAAAGTTAAGACAGCATTTCCTGATTAAATTACTATGCACGTCAATATATCTGGCTGTGGGAACATTTTTCATGCAGTTCTTTTAACGGGCACAATTAAATATAGTTGTGGAGAGAGGGTAACTAACGCAGTCGCTCCTGATAGACAACATAACCAGTTTTGCTCCCTCAGACTCCCGGGTGTGGTGTTTTGTGGTGATAGACCTTATTTGTGGTGCAACACAAAAGCGTTCATAACATTTTTAAATATCGAGATATGGTTCAGTTAATATCTTTAGCAACAATAAATAAATAAATACAACCTGTAACTGGTTTCAGCATTGGACTCTGGGATGCATCAGGAAGCTGAGATGATGTTCACACTACAAATACGTGGCCTCATGTGTCCCAGACCACCACATACATGATCCCATTCACACCTGTATTTAGAACAATCCACTTATCATCTATCACAAGAGACAGTCTGTATTGAGCATGTCTGTGAATGGAGTGACACACACACACACACACACACACACACACACACACACACACACTGTGTGATCATAACAAAGCATGGCCTCATTAACTTTTGTCCACTTCACCACTTTAACCTCTTTAACTTTAGTCTACTTGAGCCAACGATTCAATAATGGCATGCACTGGTCACACACACACACACATACATACACACACATACATACACACACACACACACATATATATATATACATATGCTAATTGACCAGATACACTTAAGATTATTCAATTTAAGGGGTGATGGAACACATCTGTCGTCATGGAGCTATGCCTGCAGATATTCTATGCCCTTGTGTGTGTGTGTGTGTGTGTGTGTGTGTGTGTGTAAGAGAGAGCATGTGCATCAAATCTCATTCAAAGACTAGTAATCACTTGTGACATTTAGATCAGTTTAATCTGCGTAATCACTCTATCAATCTCTCTACTGTCACACACACACATACAGACACACAAACACACACAAGAGAATCTTAGCTATCATGATTAACTTGAGTGACAGCAAACCTGTGAGAACAAAAGGGGGTGGGACAAAGGAATTGGTGCTCTGTGCTGATTGGTTGATGATGTGCCAGGGCTCTCTGTGGAGTGTATGTAATAGGATTAGAGATTTGAGGCATGGATGGATTCCTCTTGTGGTCTCAGCTGACCGAGTGAGGCGATGAGGAGAAATTCCATGTCGTCTGTTTGTGCTCGGGTGTCTTCGTATTTAGCTTGAAGTTGCGTTAGCCACTCCTAACAAAGTGCCTGTTAGTCAATTTCATTGATTTGTTGTTCTTCAAGCTCTTTGTCTCTGAGACACACTAAGCCTGCTTTTGTGGAAAAAATAAAGTATTTGGAGTATTGTACCATTTAGTGTTTTTACACACCGGGGAAAAGAAAATATCGAATTTTGTCTCCATTATCTAAACATATGTAGGGTTAGTTGTGTAAATGACTTGTGTGTTTGTGACCAAATCAGACTGTTTGTGATCGAATTTTGCCATTGTACTGTATGATGGTATAACAGTGATAAGTAACGTGTGTTATATTTGATTTAATCTGAAGTTGTCATGATTGTTTACTTGTTTTTTACAGAAACATTAATATTGTACTGCACACACTATATTCATCTCCTCAGTCAGCTCTCAGTCTAGAGCTTTTTTTTTTTTTTTTTGACTGGAAACCTTGAAGCCGCTGTTCTGGTTTCATTTAGGAGGTATTAGAATAATTTAAAGGGTGAAAAAAAGAAAAAAAGGAAGAATACTTTATGTGACAGTAGCCTGAGAGAACAGGGAATGGAATAAGGTTTGTGTTAATGCTGTATATATCTGAAATGTGAAGCTTAATAGAACCAGGGGACGCTTTACTCAGCTTTATAGGTGACTAACCTTGAAGCACACAGGTCTTTAATTAACACACAGCATGCTTTCTTATTCCTGTCCTGAGCTGACAACACACACACCACACATACACACACACACACACACACACACACACACACACACAATATCACACAAGGTGTTTGAAATATCGAAATATGTTGAGTTATGAAATCTGCGAGTTACAGTAACAAGATCTTGTGAGTATGACGATTGATTTAGAAAGAAAAAAGTGTTTTTATATTTTTGCATTAGTCCAATTAACAGACATTCTCCATTTAGCCTTGTTTGATTATGATTTGAATCTATTTTGAAATTCAATCCTCTCCTCTCCTCTTTTACCTTATCACTTTTTGAATGTAGTGAATAAGGGGTGTGGTTTAAATGTGTGTGGTCTTTGCTTTTAAATTCTGATTCACACACACACACACACACACACACACACACACACACACACACACACACACACGTGTCCTTGGTCTCTCATCTTTAGATGTGTGCCTGCTTTTGCATTCTAATGTGCGTGTCTCTGTCTATCCCTCTCCGTGAACGAGAGATCAATGCAGCAGTTAGAAGAGTCTTCTCTCTCTCTCTCTCTCTCTCTCTCTCTCACTCTCTCTCTCTCTCTCTCATCCTCTTCCTCTCCTTTCAGAAGCATCAGGCCGTGGATAAAGTGCTCCTCATTCACAAAGCATCAAATGAAGCGACAGCACCTGTGTGCCACTGTCCTCTACACACACACACAAATATATCCATTTAATGATGACACATAACATGAATAAATGGACATCATTAACATCAGACTTTGATGCAAGTGAGCACGCACACACACACATACACACACACACACAGATGACACACATTGAGTGGTGCAACACAGCGGGTGTGAGAGATCTTACGCCTGGATTTGAGGCTTCATCTTATCCCACTGTGTGTGCGTGTGTGTGTGTGTGTGTGTGTGTGTGTGTGTGCAGTGTCAGCACAGCTTCTTTCAAGTACATTGCCAGCATATGGCTCACTTCCTTCACTGCCTGTTTTTCGTTTCCACTGGTTCATGGCTGTGTGTGTGTGTGTGTGTGTGTGTGTGTGTGTGTGTGTTTGGAGATGCTGTTAATTTCATTTGCTACGTGATTCTCTCTGTTCATTCCATTCTTGCAGTTTTTTGGCTTTGCCAGTTTCTTGCTGTTCCTGTAAAAGTCATGTGTGAAAATGTTCTGAAGATCTACAGTCTGCCAGAGAGACAGAGAGAGAGAGAGAGAAAGAGGAAGAGGAGGAGTAGGAGGAGTGGAGACATGTATCCGTGCTATGTGAACTCTGCCATCTGCTCCTGAGTTAATTGCTGCCTATGACCATGTTTTTTTCCGACCAGTAAATACGGCTGACATGCTTGCCATCCCAACTCCAATAAGCCTTCAAAACAAGCCGCTTTTCTCTGCTTTTTCTGAAAAAAAATGTTTGTTTGTGTGTGTGTGTGTGTGTGTGTGTGTGTGTGTGTGTGTGTGATTTAAAGCTGCAAAATGCTGACTGGAGCCATAAAAATGAATCCTCCCGTGAGTCATAATGCCGGAAGCGATGTAGCTCCACTTACAATGTTATGTATGTCTGCTTTGCTGTGGTCTCTCTCTCTCTCTCTCTCTCTCTCTCTCTCTCTCTCTCTCTCTCTCTCTCTCTCGCTACATATAAATGGCATAAACGTTTGAATTGCAATAATACACTTGTTAATCATATTGGCACATTAATATAAAATGAAAGATAATTACAAACACATGAAACACAAACATATCATTAAACAAAAGTATAAATAATATACAGCATAGCAAAATAGTAGTAATATAAAGTGCTAGAATATTAAACAGTAGTTATAAATGAGTGGTGTGTGTGTGTGTGTGTGTGTGAAGAAGGTTGTATTTGTGTCCTTGAAATTGTCGCTGTGTGAGTTGGAGCTGTAACAGACAGGCAGAAAGACAGACAGAGATGGAGAGGGACAGACACAGAAGAACAGATGGGGAGCTGTCAGAGCTGTGCAGAAGTTGCATGTCTCTCACACACACACACAAACACACACGGACACACACAGGTGAAGTGCAGGCCAGGGCGAGCTCACTTGTGGCAGTTTTGATGATGCTCCAGGTTGAGGTCATTATCATCTCTTCTGATGTTTGAAATTAATCTCTCCCTGCCAATACACACACACACACACACACACACACACGTACACACAATGGACATGCTGGTAATGGCTTTTCTCCAGAATCATAAGGCATGACTCCTGGAAGCATGCTGAGGTGTGTGTGTGTGTGTGTGTGTGTGTGTGTGTGTATGAGTGAGTGTTAGATGAGAGAAAGAGAGACAGTGGGAGAGAGCACGAGGTCACTTTTTTTTATGATACTGTGCTTATGAGGACAGTTGATCTGTGTAACACAAAACATGATTGTGTAAGTTATTTAAAGTTATTCAGTCACTAGCCCCCTCCCTGGTTGCCTTGGCAACAGAAGAAGGGAAAGGGTGTGATGCCAGTAGGATTTGGGCAATTATCTCATATTGCTGACTGTGTGTGTGCGTGTGTGACGGTAAGGGGGGGGCATATTTTTATATCTTGGTGTGGAACAAATGCCTAATAGTGTCTCTACAGTATATCTGTGTCTGTATATAGGTTTGGACCTTGTGGGGACACTTAGCTTATTTCCACAGGGAAAACTGCCGAAACTGGGAAAGACATATTTTGCTGTGTATTTTAGAATGAACCCCCAGCTCTTTTCTTTCAGTGTATCTGTGTACAAGTACATTATACGTTCCGTTTTAAATGACATTTTAATTCTAGAAGCAGCGGTTGTGTCTCAGCGGTTCAGGCTTTTGTTTAATGTCAGGGGTCAAGCTTCGCTGCAGCATGGCCGAGCCCTCGAGCAAGGCGCTTAACCCTCATGTCTGACCCTGTGCCCTGACCCCAGTTTCCTAACAAGCTGGGATATACCAACTGTGCTGTAATGCATGTGTGAGAAATAAAGGCTTCTTTTCCTTCTGTAAACATAAGCTTTCAGCAGAGAGATGTGAACAATCACAGCGGAGGGTTTACACGTGACACACACCTGTCTACCACTCACATGACCCCTGGTCTAACACCCGCTATTAACGTGCACCTTGAGTTATCAGGTCACGAGCGGGCAGCTACGTGTTATACCGATAAACTCTCTCTCTATTGCCAAGCTTCAGGTGTTCAACCTCCACCGTCTCGAGATGTAATATTCTGATTCATCTCAAGCTGTGCATTTTTTCAACTTCTTGCGCTTAATCGACAGCTCACATTTACTTTTGACTGCTCTTATAGCCAAGTGACGTACAACTGAGGGAGCAAGTAAATGCTGCACTTGTAACACCTAGTAAGTGGTGAATTGGCATTGAATTTCCCCCCAAAATACATATTTCTATTTACGCTTGTGTATGGTTTGCTCTGTCAGAGTAGCTAAAACTCATAAAAACCTACTTTACTCTACTGCACAAACTGCTTTAACAAGAGCTGACGATAGAGACTGGTGTTAGCAACAAGCTCAGATTATGAGCTTAAGTTCAGGTTAACATTAGCAGTATCTCTGATGTTAAAAAAGGATCATGTGATTAGCTTGATAGGATCAATTGAGTCTGAAATCAACCCACAGCAAACGTTTCCAGTGTGAAAAGAGACAGTGAAATGCGTATAGACGGAAGAAGACATGACCAGTCATGCTGTCATGGGAAAATAAGCAACAACAGACTTGGAAGATGTGGTAGCTTAGTGGTTAAGGTGTCGGACTTCTCATTAGAAGGTTGTGTGTTTGAACCCCAGGTCCATCATGTTGGGCCCCTGAGCAAGGCCCTTAACCATCCATTGCTCACTTGTATAAAATGTAAGAGGCTTTTTATAAGAAAGTCTGTCAAATGCTGTAAATGTGATGAGGCCTGACACACAACATCATTACATCATTGTTCTAAAGGTTTTCTAGAAGGTTATATCTTGTTCTAATGTTAATCTAATTTGCAAAGTGCTGACACCTGAGACTTCTTCTGTACTCGATGATAAACATCTCCTTACTCAGAGCTTCTCCTTCTCCGTGACTATACGTGTTTTTTTTATTAATAATATCATGTGATTATTATAAACCTCATGCACATTGGGTGAAACGGTATATTCTGCATTTTGGAGATTTGGATTTGTTTTTTTTTTTTCGTTTGCATTTTCAATCAAGTGCTTTTCACTTTAGCAAACTTACTGCTTGTTTATTAAAACTTTTAATAAATGCATATTTTTGTCGCTCGTTAGGCGAGTGTTTGGGCTCTGAAGTGAAGCAAAACATCTGACTTAGCACAGAGTGTGTGTGTGCGCGTGTGTGTTGCTCGTTAACAGGCGAATGCTGCATCTCAGCAGCTTCATTAGCGAGTCTGACATTTACTGCTTTATGTTTTATTTCATCTGGGGTTTTTTTGTTTGTTTTTTTTTTAATCGTTCTATGCGTTGCCATGGTAACTCAGGCCTAATCGCTGCACTCAGAACAAGTGGAGTGATTAACGCAACATTTCTTTGTGTAACACACACACAGATGGAGAGAGAGACAGAGAGAGAGAGAGAGAGTTGTGTGCTGTTTTCTTGTTTTGGTTTTAGTTTATTTGACAGTAAAGGTTTAGGTTTTATTTCTTATTAAAAATGGTTAATTTTTTTTTCTTAATAATAGTTTGAATCCATGTGCAGTAGATTTATTTATAAATCTTATTATAAAATGCTTCCCGTATTTCGTCCTCCATCTCTTCAGTATTTTGTCTCAACTGAGTACTTTATCTCTTTGTTTCACCCCTCTGTCCTCCTCTTGCCTTCTTTTTGCTCTCTCCCTCTCTCTCTCTCTCTCTCTCTCTCTCACTCTCTCTCTCTCTCTCTCTCACTCACTCACTCACTCTCTGCTCACAAGTGAATGCTGTAGTTTGAAGGCTGTGATGACGGGCTGTCTTGCTGCAGAAACCTTGACACTCTGACCTTGGACAAAAAAAAAACAAGAACACACACACACACACACAGAGAGGGAGATATATATGTATATGTGTGTATATATATATATACATATATATATATATATATATATATATATATATATATATATATAGAGAGAGAGAGAGAGAGAGAGAGAGAGAGAGAGAGCAGTCTAGAATTTGAGAAGAAGGTCAAAATTTGACAAGTAAAAACACAAGGTAATTGACTGCCTCAGTGTCTGGACTCTGGGGGTTGAAAAGGAAAACAGGATTGTGGATAAAGAGAGGATGCTGCAAGCTTTGAAAGACAAATTTTCATTAAAACCCATTTCAGCAAGTATATAAATGCTAAAGGTATGAGCTCTCAAACACTTTCATTTTGTAATCAAAGATAAATAGGGAATAATGGGGTCTTTTAAAATATTGCCAAAATAGACTAGTAATCGCTTCACAAATAAATAAATAAATAAATAAATAAAATAAATAAAAAGAAAATTCAAAAAAACAGTCATTGTAGCAAGTGAAAATCTTTTGAATGTAGTCATCTCTGGTATTTCCTGTTATGCGATTAAAAATAAATCCAGTGTGAGATTATTAAAATTATTGAAATTTTAATTGCTTTTTAATTCCATAAGCAGAACATTTTGCTTCTTGCTGGAAATAAACGCCACGAAATGATCAGCCAAGCCTGTTTTAAACTTAACGATGGTACAAAACAAAAAGAGCTTTAGTAATTGGACTAGGAAATATTTGACGTTTGAATATTCATTCATTCATTCATCTTCTACCGCTTATCCGAACTACCTCGGGTCACGGGGAGCCTGTGCCTATCTCAGGCGTCATCGGGCATCAAGGCAGGATACACCCTGGACGGAGTGCCAACCCATCGCAGGGCACACACACTCTCATTCACTCACGCAATCACACACTAGGGACAATTTTCCAGAGATGCCAATCAACCTACCATGCATGTCTTTGGACCGGGGGAGGAAACCGGAGTACCCGGAGGAAACCCCCGAGGCACGGGGAGAACATGCAAACTCCACACACACAAGGCGGAGGCGGGAATCGAACCCCGACCCTGGAGGTGTGAGGCGAACGTGCTAACCACTAAGCCACCGTGCCCCCACGTTTGAATATATTTAAGGTATTTTATCTTAAATATTATTTTCCATGTTGTTTTGTGGTCCTGTCCAGATTTGTTAGTAAATGGCTCTGTGTGTATGTAGTAAATACCGAGCCAGTTTCCTGTCACCTGTCTAAACTCGATTTCTCACTGCTGAGACTGCCATGTTTGCACTGCATGATGGGAATCCCTTCGCCATGACATAACGACATGAAAATCCACAACTATCGAGAGGTCTGTTTAAAACGGCTTATAGACATTTAAAAACTACGACCTGCTTAAAATGGCTGGTGTTCTTGCTGGAATAGTATCATGTGCAATAAAGCTGGGAAATAACAGGATAGAAGCAAGAGAGCTGAAGAAAACGACAGAGGCAGGAAACGGAGGAGATACGAGATGCCGTGCTTGCCACGCTGAGCTGAATAACTCGTTTCTGCTTCTGCAATAAGCTTAATTAGGATCAGGGTGATTTTGCTGATGACTGGTATTAAAACATCACCTGTCGTCACACACAGAGAACGAGGAAGCAGCTGTCAAACAGGCAGACGAGTGCGGCTGCTCATGTGATTAAAAAAAAAAATAGGATCACACTGTTTTTGGACACCACATGCACACACGCCTGCTTGTCAGCTCTCTCAGCTGCACATTTTTTTTAAAACTGAGGAAATTACATGTTGTCTACTTCCCCAGCTGCCTTTTAACATGCTCTGTGTGTGTGTGTGTGAGAGAGAGAGAGAGTGTGTGTTTGTGTGTGAGTGAGGGTGTGTGTGCACATGAAGAAAGAGAAAGAGAGAGAGAGAGAGAGAGAGAGAGAGAGAGAGAGAGATTCTCAGGCAGATTATAATTAGCACTATTTTGATTTATTTTATCTGTATGGATCTCCTGCTCAGTTGAGTAGAACTGCTTGGGTTTTGTACTAATGATGAAGAAGGGCTAGTTAACCATCGTTGTCATCTTCTTCTTCTTCTTCTTCTTTTTTCATTTCTTCTTATTTTTTCATTTCTTCTTCTTCTTCTTCTTCTTCTTCTTCTTCTTCTTTTTTTCATTTCTTCTTATTTTTTCACTTCTTCTTCTTTTTCTTCTTCTTCTTCTTCTTCTTCTTCTTCTTCTTCTTCTTCTTCTTCTTCTTCTTCTTTTTTTCATTTCTTCTTATTTTTTCACTTCTTCTTCTTCTTCTTTTTCTTCTTCTTCTTCTTTTTCTTCTTCTTCTTCTTCTTCTTCTTCTTCTTCTTCTTCTTCTTCTTCTTCTTCTTCTTCTTCTTCTTCTTCTTCTTCAGGTAGTTCAAGTAGATAATGTCTAGCCAGCTCTCTATTTTAGTCGCACGAAGCAACTCGATCCAAATCTGCACAAAATCTGAGGTAATATTGAAGAAACACCGGTGCTTATTGAGTATCATGGCTTATCTGAACCTGAATACCTCGTGAACTCGTAACGCTCGCTTGGCTTTGTGTTTATTTCTACAAGCAGAAAATCATGAAATCCTTGAGAGACCAATTTATTAGTAGAAATGCTTATTATTAAACGCTCTGATATTTACAGGCGCTTGCAATTTTTAAAAAATTACCTCAGATTTTACCCAGATTTGGCTCGTGTGTCAGTCTGACATGTCAAACATGAGTACAGCTATCATAGAAATTAATTAGACACCTGCCTTTACTGGTAGGAGTTTAAAAGCAAAATCCTGTGGTGTTGTTTTTTTTTTTAAATTTCACTAATTTAAGTAGTTATCTGGAAAAAACTAAAAGTTTAAAAACTGAGCAGCAGTGAAATGCTGAATAGCTTAGTGGTGAAATCCTCTGCTTGTAATTTGACCAACTTGCAAATAAAAAGATTGCAAATTTAGAAGAAGAATAAAAAACGCCTCAGCGAAATAAAGCGGTTTCGGGAAGCAAGGAGCAGTCTACACACATATTCTACAGATTCTGTATTCTTTCCATTTTTTTCTCTCTCTCTCTGCTCGGATCGTGTTGTTATCGCTGACAGCACTTATGTAATATATCACAGAATCAATGTTTGGAAATGATGTTTGTCGCTTGTGTTGAACTGATCATCTAGACATCTTTAAATCCCATTTGGATGATTTGAATGCAATAACTGTAGAATTTATTGTGGTGTATTAAGGCATCACCTCTCAGTGCATTTAATAACAGGGGATGGGGAAAAAAATGTAAAAAAAATAGGATAGAGAGATAAAATGTGCTTTTCTTGCTAAGCCTTGAGGTTGTACCGGTGCTGATTCAAGCTAGGGTGTTCTTTGTAACTGTATAAAACGCACACACACTTCAGAGGGCCACGGGGTGATAGAAAGTCTAGTTAAGCCATTAAGGCAGACAATTGGCTCAAATTGAGAGGGAGATGGAGAGAATGAATGTGTGAGAAAGAGAGAGAGAGACAAAAAGAGAAGGATGAAGAGAATGCGGAGGCAGGAGAGGATCCACTTGACAATTTAATCTAAGCCCCAGGACACACACACATACACACACAGTGTAATTTCTCATCACCTAATCAGGAGAGAAAGCATAAATGTGTGTGTAAGAGAGGAAAAAGGTGCTTCATGTATCAGCAGCAACCTTTTATCTCCACCCATCAGCTTCAGTGTGTGCGTGTACTGTATGTGTGTGTGCGTGCGAGTGTGTGCGTGCGTGTGTGTGTGTGCTTGCTTGTGTGTGTATGTGTGTGTGTGTGGGGGGGTACGGTTCCTGCTACATCCTGTGACTTGTGCCTTTGTCTTCCTGGGGTTGGATGCCATGAGCAAAACAATTAGCAATTGTGAGAGTGACAAGCAAGCAAACACACACACACACAGAGACACACACATGCACCCTGACACTCGCTGTCCCCTCTGTGCATGCTGGCTTGGTAATAGCTCCAGTGGCGGTGTGTGATGCCCGTTTTCCCTGCCGCTATTGCCGTTGAACGGCGTTGAGCATTGACTCTTATCACTGTGGTAACTACAGAGAGAATTATCAGGCCAGCCGTTGCCGTGGGGAACCGTTTTATTAGGCGATGGCGTTTAAATCGTTTAAGGATTTCGGCGTCTCTGCTGAAAGAATCGGCTCCTTCTGTAAGAGGTGGATGAACCGGGTGCAGAGGTCTGTGTTCTCTCTCACTTTGAATTTTCCTTTTTTTTTGTAGCTTGTACCTTCTTAGGTGCTGATTCTGACTCGTTATCTCATCCTGCTTTGCTGCCAAATGAGACATGGCCTTTAGAGAGGAGAGCAACTTGTGCTAATTAACATCTAACACCTCACACACGTTCTTCTCTCAGCAGCAAGCTAAATATTCAAAAGGCTCTTGCTGTGTTTGCTTTTAATGCTAGTTTCTTTCTTTCTTTCTTTCTTTCTTTCTTTCTTTCTTTCTTTCTTTCTTTCATTCTTTCTTTCTTTCTTTTTTCTTTCTTTCGATTTATGGTTAGCCTACTAGCTAACAAAGTACAGTGCTGTCATTTTGACAGTGTGCCAACGTGGCATCTATTACTTGTAATCCCCCCTATTTTTTGTTTTATTCTTTCTTACATTCTAAAACACATCTTTGTTTAAGGTCATCCTTTCTTTTCTTCTGGAGGTAACATAAACAAGTGGTCTTAAAAGGAAGAAAAATGAAGCGTTCACATTGGTGTTAAAGAAAACAATAAGAGCATACATCACTCGAGGTGTTTCTGTCAGGATCGTGCCTGAGGACAAGGCGTGCTATGACCTGATCGAATGTTTACAAGTCTTCACTTTATTGGACCTTTTTTTGTCTATTGTGGTGTAGATACAAATCAATCGAACAAAATGGCTGGTGTGTGTGAATAAAATGCAATCATTTAGAAAAGAAGAAGGAAGGAATGAGGAAAAAGTGCTGTGTCACTCTTCTGTTTATCTGCCTTATGTCCAATCTATCTATCTATCTATCTATCTATCTATCTATCTATCTATCTATCTATCTATCTATCTATCTATCTATCTATCTATCTATCTATCTGTCTGTCTGTCTGTCTGTCTGTCTGTCTGTCTGTCTGTCTATATTTAGAGAGAGAGATGTAGATATTTTGGGATGCACCAAGAAAATGAAACAGATAACACTGATCCTTTCTTCTGCTCTATTCCTCCCTCTGTATCTATTTGTGTCTGCAATTCTTACTTTCTCTTTCTGTCAGTCTCCATATCACTCTATCGTGTGTGTGTGTTTGTGTGTATTTAGCAGACATAATACTTAAATTCCTATATTATTGTTCTATTTATATAGATTAGGTTTAATTTATTTCATTAAATATTGATAGCGGTGAAGTTTTATAAGTAAAGACATCCCTCATACCTCAAAGTATAAAAGTCCAAAGACAGAATTGTTCACAATCTATAAAATAGATAATAATAATAATAATAATAATAATAATAATAATAATAATAATAATAATAATATGTCAGATGTCAAGAAGTTTGTTACAGATGACAAAAATACCTTCTATTGTGTGTGAAAGAATCCTTTAGTGGTACAGAAGTCAGTGCATGTCTACGTTGTTATTATTATTAATGTTCACTAGCACTATGCACATGTCGCATGTCTGACTCTCAGACATGAATATCTACGCCTTATTCACACTCTGATGTCATGAGACTGACATGACTCCTGGGTCTGGATGTGTGAATTGGTGTGAAACCAGTGGGACAAACATGTTAGGACAGCCTTCTACATACAGTATGCGAGAGAGTGTCACAGATCTTCTCTGTTCTGAAAGAGTTGTTGCTTTCCATTTTTCACTCTTTCACAGTGTCCTTAAACAAGTGTCATGTAATGTTTCACATGGAGGCCTATATATAGACCCTGATTGTGCAGGTCCTAGAGGAAATCTGTGATTTTGCGATAGCAGAAATAAACGTACAATCAAACAAACGCCACAATATTTGGATGTAAGTTTGAATTTTTCAAAATTCCCACAGATTTTCCAGACATTTGGGTGAGACGTGTCATGTGACATCATCACAACATGCATTCAGTTGAATCCCTCTTTGTTTCTTGTGTGCCGAACGTGAATACCGCTGTCATAGAAAGTAACTTGTGTAGTCATGAGTAGGAGCTTAAAAGAAGAACAATTTCACCAGTTCACATAGTTTTCTCTGAAAGAAAAGGATAAACATCAAAAACTGAAAAAAGATGCAAGCGATTTTACCACGCGATAAAAAAATAAATAAATAAATAAAATCAAGAAATAAACGAGGTGGGCATGGTGGCTTAGTGGTTAGCACGTTCGCCTCACACCTCCAGGGTCGGGGTTCGATTCCCGCCTCCACCTTGTGTGTGTGGAGTTTGCATGTTCTCCACGTGCCTCGGGGGTTTCCTCCGGGTACTCCGGTTTCCTCCCCTGGTCCAAAGACATGCATGGTAGGTTGATTGGCATCTCTGGAAAATTGTCCGTAGTGTGTGATTGCGTGAGTGAATGTGAATGTGAGTGTGTGTGTGCCCTGCGACGGGTTGGCACTCCGTCCAGGGTGTATCCTGCCTTGATGCCTGATGATGCCTGAGATAGGCACAGGCTCCCCGTGACTCGAGGTAGTTCGGATAAGCGGTAGAAGATGAATGAATGAATGAAGGACAATTTTCCAGAGATGCCAATCAACCTACCATGCATGTTGCTGATATACACTAATAGTTTAGTGGAGAAATTGGGGAGGAAGTATTCG
>NC_083475.1:10273182-10283182 GCF_030014155.1 Tachysurus vachellii
GAGGAGGTAAATTTGTTGAACAAACTTGCTGCGTCTTTATATTGTAATGAAGGTGCTTTAGCACTCCGTGGGAACTTATGTGTAATTAACAGAAGGAGAATGTAATACTTTAAGTCAGAGCCAGTAAGTGGTGCATGGTGTTAAAAGCTGGGGTACACTTTATATTGCAATTACATCAATTAGAAGAACATCACTTAGATGCTTACGTTATAATAGTTATAAAAAACTACTCATACCAGCTTCTCTTTTTTAATCCTTTGACGTTAATAAGAGGTTAAATGCAGCGTGTTAGGTTACTGAGGAAACTGCAGAGCTCTCCATCTTGAAGACTTTCCTGTGTTAGAAAACTTACACTGGAGACTCTTTCAAAAAAATGATGTTTCCTCTCATGAAACAATCAATTATTCTGCTTTTGAAGTCATATTGTCAGAGCTGTGATGTTAGAAGTCACCTCCTGACCAATCAGAACCAAGCATTTAAAATCTGTGTGGAACAACACTAGAGTTCTAAACTAGGTCAAGGTTTTGTGTTTGTCACATATGTATTACAAACGTGTGATGTAATGCAGTGAAATGCTTTTCCTTATGTCCTTATACAACAGTGCAACAGCGAACAGTAAGGAAAAAAACGTTAAGTCATGCGTTTAACTCTTAATGGCATATTTAGATCTAAGTGTATTTTGAATGGAACTTCAGACACTGTCAGAAAACTTAAAATATTAATAAACCCTATCAGTCTATCAGCTCAGCATCCACCTCCATGAACATTTGCACAAAGCAGCCTCACTAACACATGCACACTATACTGTATCACTATAGTGTATCACTATAGAGTATTACTGTAGCGTATCACTACAGAGTATCACTGTACTGTATCACTATACTGTATCACTATAGCGTATCACTATACTGTATCACTATACCGTATTGATATAGCGCATCACTATACCGTATCACTATAGCATAACACTATACCGTATCGCTATACCGTATCGCTATAGCCCATCACTATACCTTGTCGCTATAGCGCATCACTATACCGTATCACTATAGAGTATCACTATAGAGTATTACTGTAGCATATCACTATAGAGTATTACTGTAGCATATCACTGTAGAGTATCACCATACTGTATCACTATACCGTATCGCTATAGCGCATCACTATACCGTATCACTATAGCGTAACACTACCGTATCACTATACCGTATCGCTATAGCCCATCACTATACCTTATCGCTATTGCGCATCACTATACCGTATCACTATAGCGCATCACTATACTGTATCACTATACCGCATCACTATACCTTATTGCTATAGCTCATTACTATACCGTATCACTATACAGCATCACTACACTGCATCACTATACCTTGTCGCTATAGCTCATCACTATACCGTATCACTATAGCGTATCGCTATAGCGCATCACTATATTGTATCACTATACCGTATCACTAATAAAGCATTTATTGTCTTAGATGGAGTTTGTAGAACATTTCCAGTCCAATCGATTTTACGTGAGCAATATGATGTTACGCTCAGTTAACCCTGTATGTTTCTAAGGAGGCAGCACATATCTCTGATCTCAGATAAGCTGTGTGTGCTGTACACTTCCTGCTCGAGTCTTTAGATAATTAAAGCTGAGAACCCGAGCACGCCAACACAGTCATTCTCGTCATGTGGTGCGACCGATATGTTTCAGCTTTGTGTGCAGTTTTATAATCATTTTTGCTCATACGTAGACAATTCAGGGACTTAAATCATATCCAACAACCATTAACTTAAGCAAAACGCACTTTAGAGCAATCAGCCAATTGCTTATCCTCCTTTGTGTGAATCAATGAAGAGGTCTTCATTAGCATCATGGAGAAAATGAATTTCTCTCCGTCTTTTTCTCTTTCAATCAGTGGACACTCCGAGTACGTGTATGAGGTTTTGTCCACTCTTGTGCGTCCTTATCTTAGAGTCAAGAACAAGAGCCAATCTAGGGCATGTCCATAAGAGTGCCCTTCATCTTCTAGTGGCCTTTTTTTTTTCTCTTTCATTACATCCCCCTCACCACTTTCTTCATACAACCAGGAAAAGAATACATCTGATTTTGTGAGAACACTTTAATGGTGGTAACTTTGTGCATATGAGTTTTGTTTTTGTCTTTCATTTTTTGGCCCTTATTCATCAAAATGTCTTTCAGCACAAGTGCTGAGAAAGAACTGTTTCACGTCCGATGCTGCAAAACAAGCACTGATTTCAGCTCGGCTGATGAATCTGCATCTATGTGTGGGAACTAGACTGTACCCACTTATGTTCCAGCCACAATTTAACATTCTCATTACCTGAAACAAGCTCTGAAATGAATGTTATCCGCATACGGGAAACGCTTTCAGTTCACAACTCATTGAGGATATTTTTTCGACATCCTTCTGTTTATTTTTTTTATCATTTACATGAAGCGTCCACTTTTTGATCAGTTGTTTAGAATTAATACGAAGGCATACACCGTTGCCATTATACATGTAGGATTCATGTAGAATAAACTCCTATTTACCAAAACGGTACATTTTTACAGAGGCTAAAAAAAAAATTTAAGAATGGCTTTAAGGGCTTTAAGAATTTGTAGTTTTTCATGAGAGTTCACAGAGTTCCAGAAAAAAAAGTTTTGTTTTTTTCTTTACACAAATGTCTGTCTTAAGTAACTGTTGATATCAAACCCATTTCTGCTCTCTGAGATGCCAAAGTGCTCGATCCTAAGCACCTGAAATTCTGCGAAACATCTCACACTAAAAGATAGAAAGCATTTGAATTAAAATTATATCATGCTCACAGTGATAATATAATTGTTTATACTGATTGAAAATGCCAGATAAGTCTATTTTTGTTCCACTGGCAAAATTTACTAGAAAAAGGTGATTAATAGATTTGTTCATGTGGTGTATGATGCCATATGCCACACTGTGTGAGTAGATTGCTGGCTCTCCAGTCCTGACAATGCTACAGCCTTCCTCACCAGGGTAGAAGAGATGCCACATTCTGTATCCTCAATCACAGCGACACTAGCCAGTCGTAAGCATCTGTGAGCTGATGTATGCGGAAGAGGGTAATTGTCCATCTGAGTGAGTTACACTGCCCAGTAGTGGTTGGCTGGCTTCATGTGCCCTGGGGGAAGCACTGTAGATAGCCATGGTGCGTTGTTTTCAATTTGACGTTGTGTGATATTCAAATCTTTATCTGTAAAGATCAGATTTCTATGAACTCTGGATTGTGTTGAGGTGATGCATCTGCCTTGTGTTGATTAGGAAAAAAAAATAGGGACTTAAAGAAAATTTTACTGGACAATAAAGCCTGAATGTTGTGTGTGTGCGCACGTGTGTGTGTGTGTGTGTGTGTACCTGCGTTAGAGAGTGGATAAAAGGTGCACTGGCAATTGATCTAAAGCATGTAAGCAACCTTATCATATTTCACTTAGTGTGCACACTCACACACACACACACACACATGTACACATAGCTGACTATCACATCCATGAAATTCTGTGACAGAGTGAGAGAGAGAGAATGAAAATGATGTAGAGACACTTACAGGGAGTGTAGACGTGTGTGTGTGTGTGTGTGTGTGTGTGTGTGTGTGTGTGTGTGTGTGTGTGTGTGTGTGTGTGTTTGTTAGACAGAATGAAGCCAAATTCTGACAGTAGATCAAAGGCAAACTGTGGCTGTAAAGCGAGACACAGAGAGAGAGAGAGAGAGAGAGAGAGAGAGAGAGAGAGAGAAAGAGAGAGAGAAAGAGAGAAAGAGAGAGAAAGAGAGGGGGGAGAGAGAGAGAGAGAGAGAGAGAGAGAGAGAGAGAAAGAGGGGGGAAGAGAGAGAGAGAGAGAAAGAGAGGGGGGGGAAGAGAGAGAGAGAGAGAGAGAGAGAGAGAGAAAGAGAGGGGGGGAGAGAGAGAGAGAGAGAGAGAGAGAGAGAGAGAGAAAGAGAGGGGGGAGAGAGAGAGAGAGAGAGAGAGAGAGAGAGAGAGAGAGAGGTAGTAAAGAAAACAGGAACATGTTTTTGGATCAAATGAGAAGAGGAGCAGATCACAAGTGGATGAACATCACCATCATCTCTTAGTGTGTCTGTAATGTATGAGATAAATTGAAACATGAGGAGGCAAGATGGAAAGAAGGAAGGGGGAAAGATGAAAGAACGGTTGAGGAAGAAAGCATACTGGAAGAGATACTGGAAGGGAAGAAATAAGAAAGGAAGGAATTTAAAAAAGTCAACAATTTGAAGGAAAAAAGGAGAAACAAACAATTTGGGTGGAAGATTGAATTAACAAAGGAAGGAAGGAGAAAGGTCAAAGAGGAAGAAGAAATAACTATAATTTAATCCATGTTATGTAATAAATGTAAGGTAATAAAGAAGGAGAAAGAAAAGAATGCTAAGGGAGGAGAATGAAAAGAATGGCAAGGGAGATTAAGAACTGTAAAGAGAATAAAGAGAAGTAAGAAAAAAACAAAAAGTAAAAATAGAAGAATGAAGGAAGGATCCTTTCCAAGGAAGGAAAGAATGATTAGACAAGAACTGATGAAGAAAAGAGGATGAAAATATATAATATTATGCTAGTGTAATAATTATTAATATTATAATATAACCATTGTCTGTCCTGTCTTACAGATGCACCATCCCATTCAGATGAAGCCTGCAGACAGTGAGAAATCAAATGGTGAGCGTGACAGTGTTCATATGGGAGGTGTGTGTTTGTGTATGTTACACACCTTTTCACACTTGCTTATCACTTACTTTTTCTGTCCTTCCATTATCGTTTCTTCTTTCAATCTTAGCGGTGGAGGACAGGAAGTTGTTTATCGGGATGGTGTCAAAGAAGTGTAACGAGAACGATATCCGGGTTATGTTCTCTTCCTTCGGACAGATTGAGGAGTGTCGCATCCTGAGAGGGCCAGACGGACTTAGCCGAGGTAACACACACACACACACACACACACACACACACAAACACACACACACAAACACGTATACACACAAATTGGTCTGTGGGTTCTATAACTGATAATATAGCAAATAACATTGTCATCATTATGGAATTATCTTAATATATGCACATTTCTGATAGGTTGATAAGTTTGGTTAAAATATGGGGGACTTGAGTTTATTCCACCATCTGGGTCCTAGGACAGAAGATAGAAGCGAAGATCCTTCATGCATGGGTTCCTTGTACATTGATGGAATGGGGGTCAAGTGGACTTGTGTAAGAGCTTCATAGGGGATTGGGAATTGATGAGGTAAATGGGACTGTAGGCTATTGTGTTAAGCCTATTGTGTGGGCAGATACAGTAGAGGAAGCTGGTGGTGGGAATGCAGCAGTGCTATAGAAGAACTCTGGATCACTTGCAGGGATCAAATGGTAAATGGAAGTGAGTTAGAGTAGACCAAACTCGAGATGAAAAAACACATCCATAAGTGGCCTCCATGGAGAAATGGCCAGACCCTTTTGATGCTGTAAAGAATAAACATGCATGATGGAATCAGGTTCACAATTTAAGGCGTGAGGGACTCTGGGTTTTACAGAACTACCCCAAAGCTTAGTGGAGGGTATAATAGTGTGATCTGAGAGTTCCCCTGGGAGATAACAATGGCATTTTCAGCAATATACAGCTGTTTTTTCTTGGTTTATTTGATAAATTGTCCACTAGACTTGCTGAGTTGCTGTCTGAAGGAAGAAAGCAGAGGATAAGTTGAGTAGCATCAGCAGAGGTGTGGTATTAAAAACATGTTGAGGAAACTGAATGAAGTCACTGAGAGAACTTGTGTAACAGAAGAGGACCAAGCAAGAACAGTAGGACCGAGCCTTGTGGGACACCAATGGAGAGCAAATGTGGTGATATAACAGTGTGATATAACACTTTCAGGAAACTACTGCTCTGTGGCACCATTAATTTCAAGGTTGGTGAAGATAGACAGGAGAGTCTGGTGATTCACTGTGTTAAAAGCTGTTACGATGATAAAGACAGATGATAGTTTGGCTAACAGAGCTGCCAGATTATTTTCAGGAACAGCCACTTGGGCTGTTTGGAGTGTGTGGTTTTTTTGAAGCAAGACTGGTTAGGATCTTAGAGGTCCGTCTGGGTGAGAAAGAGAGCCAACTAAATGCAGCACGTTCTAGAATTTTAGAAAGACACGAGATGACTGATACCAGTCAGTAGTTGCTGATGTCTGAGGTATATATACAGTATGTCTGAGATTTTCAGGATAGTGTCTTGAAGATAAGTGATATGTGACCAGATGGTTTAGAGTCATTAATGTTGAAAGTGAAGAACAGGGTGACTAAGAGTGATTTTAAAAAGGCTTGGACAACCTGTATTGAGGATGTGCAAAGCTTCACATCTTTATCAGGTGAGAACTGATAACTGGACTTCACTATAGCCAGAGATCATTCAGATCCTGACTTGGGACAAGTATTCGATCCAAACCTGTCTAATAAACAACCTAAGTACATTTTTATCCAGCACAACCAAACTCGCACCACAGAAACCCAACCTTGAATGCAGCCGAGAAAAATAAAATCCTATCTGTTGCATCTGTTACTATAGCAACATCATTACATATACAAACATACCCATAAATAGCCTATATCTTTATATATTATATTCTTGACTTACTTTAGGTGTAGTAAATTAGAAATTATATTACATACATCCATAATCAAAGGAAACTTTTCCAGCTAATCGGAAATAGGTATTTTTGTGGGTTGATGTATGATACTGATTTCAGAGCTCTGAGTTTAATCCTACAGCTAATATAAATCCATTACTGATGCTCTTATAGTCATTTTTCCCTAAGCATCTTTTTTTAAGTTAAGGAAAACATTACATGCGCAATGGACGTTTGTGTCAAGCAACATCACACACGTTCACGGCATAAATATATCTGTTAATTAACATTAACAGTGTTTTTCAGTGTTTTCAGCTCCAGTGTTTTTCAGCTAGCGTCCTTTCGACACACATACTAGTGTTCGATTGTATTGTTTGTCAGTGCAAGACTAAATTCAACCGGAATTAAATTAATCTTGTGAAAAATCTAGTTCACCTTGATGGTAGAGGACATCTGGGAATTTATGTGGTTGAACTTTAGCCATGAATGTTCATGAAGCATAAGGAGAGCAAAAAATAAAGGATGGAAGTGTTGTTAATTATAAATAAGTGCTAACAGTGTTGTTTTAATGTGGTTTGCGAAAGATTCCTTGATCAGAACATGTATAAAACTATCTATGACCGGCTGATTTTTAATCAACAGCAGTCTGTGAACACTGCTTTAATCACTAGCAGTTCATATGTGCTTAAGACAAGCAAAGGCGAGAACACAAAAGTAAACATGTTTATTGCTATTCCAGAGAATTGAAATAATCTATCTTGTTTCCCAGTGAGCGGATTAAAGTAGTCCCCTTCTGTCCTCCATTATCTTCTCCTTATTCTTGAAGGATGCACACACTCACACAGACACACACACGCACACACACATTGAAACAGACACACACATTTCTGTGCCAGGAGGGCAAAGTTTCTGTAACAAACGTAAATCCTTCCATCAGAACCATTACATACCTGCTATAATTTTCTCCCTCGTCTCAGAGGCCTAGAGGAGGACAGGTTGTACCTCCACCATCCTGTATTGCTCACTCAGCTACCACTCTTCTTACACTCTCATTTCACAGCCACTCCTCCACCCCTTCATCCACTCCTCTCCTGTCATCTTGTCCTCTACAGGACTCATTTCTCTCCCTCGTTTTCTGTCCCTCGTCCTCTCCCTCCTCGGTCTCTCTCTTTTTTTGCTCTCGCTTCCTCTCTGGTTCTCATGAATATTTTAATTCCACATGAGATTAACTCCGGTCCCTGAGCCCTTGCTGCGAGATATATTTGAAAGTGCCCTGATGCAGGGGATATGTGCTTTTACCGAACCGCGTCGGCCCTACAGGACACCGCAGCACTCGTCCTCTTTCTTACACATGCATACACACGCAGACATAAGGAAAAAAACTTTTAATTGGGGCTTTGAATGTTAACTAAATAATGAACACTTGCATTAACTAACATGTATTCCATCTATCACTGAAAAGAAGTGTGCAAAAATTAACATAAATTAAATTAAAACGTTGGGAACTGTTGGTAATAAGTTGAACTCAGGTCACTGGGGTAAATGCTGGAAAGCGCCATTCCACCTCAGTTATAAATTTAGCCTGTTAACCAATGAAAACATATTAATTAAGGCATTGCTCATTAGGACTTCAGTCATGAATGGAATCAACATCACTAATGCAAGTGGCATTTAATATAAAGTAAAAATTCAATCAGCAGAAACAACAGCAATGACTTGTATATTGTTATGAGAATTTTTTGGCCAAAACTAATCGAGAGGCATGTTCAGTGTCTTCAGATTGCTTAGTAATGTACTACAGTTACGAGGCTAAGGGAAGTAAATGTATGTCTATTTAGCGCCTTTCTTTAAAAACGGCTTCATTTAAATAAAAGACATAGTTAATATTTCACATGAGTATGCAGTAATGCTTTATTAGTTAAACTTAGATTTAATGTATTATCATCCATATCACATCTACAGTCTTTCGAATTGCACCTCTGTAATATTCCAGCTTTCAGCTACATTATAAAATTTAGCTCATGTTCATATATTGAGTCAAATTTTGTCCTGAACCATCATTAAGTATGTGATAATAATAAGTACTGATTACAGTCTGAGATGGATATTTACAGCAGGAATTTTAATTTAGATAGCTTTTTATTACTTATCCCCTGCATTAGTCCTGCAGCTCCAGTGCAAAAGTAAAGGAGCAAAGCGACAAGCACTAAGCAGTCTGTCCCCTTCCCTGTCTTTCTTCTCCTTTAACATTCGTCTCTTTCTCTCCTTATCTCTCTAATCTCTCCCATCTCAGAGATCTATCAATCACTGTAGACTTTCACTACCAATAAATATAGATCACCAAGGGAGCTAGCCCACTTTTTCCAAACTGTCCTCCTTTCTTTCTCTCTCTCTCTCTCTCTCTCTCTCTCTCTCTCTCTCTCTCTCGCTCGTTCTTGTTCCCCTTCTCCATGTGGCCTATAACATATTTATATCTGCTGTCTGATGCAGTGCTCTAAATAGGAAGCAGTAATAAAAGAAGGATAATTCTTTGGAAGCACTCTCTTATTCTGCGTCCTGTTGTCTCCACGATGAAGGACAGAGATCAGAATTCAGCAAGAATTAAAATGGTTCTATAACAGACTGTATAAAACTGCTTTAATGACCAGATTAATAACACTTAGGCTTAATATAAACAACATTTGTGACTATGGACTGAAATCACACCCATATTGGAACTTGGGGTGCTGTTCACATCGGGGGGAGAGAGAGCGAGAGAGAGAGAGAGAGAGAGAGAGAGAGAGAGAGAGAGAGAGAGAGAGAGATGGAAGTACAAGTACAGCATATGAAAGTAAATGCAGCTAGTGCCTCCTAGTGAACATAAAATAAAAGGGCAGTTTCTTGACTTGCAGTCTTAGAAGGCTGAAGAGCTTACTTGTTTAGTAGGACTTGTTTTATCGTTTGTGTGTGGGAGTGTATGTGTGTGTGTATGTGTGTGTGTACAGTAGAGCAGAGAGAGCTCTTGAGGCACTGCCATCTCCACAGCATGTCTCCATATGGCCTGTTCTTTTGCCCACCACCTGCATAAACGACTCCATTTCCCAGCTGCCACCACAGGCAGATCTCCAGCAGCCGCTCGGCCTCGTGGGAACGCTTGTCATGATTGCAGCAGAGAGATTACTCTCATTCTGTTCAAGCATTCAGGGCGAAGAGTGCTCTAGCAGGCACATGAACATGCAAATGTGTGACAGAAAATGGCTTAAAGAGAATGTCTAACCACAGCCAGGTGGAGCTGTGTGTGTGTGTGTGTGTGTGTGTGTGTGTGTGTGCGCGCACATTTGCATACTTGCCTATTTGCATATTTTAAAACATGC
>NC_083475.1:10288182-10318182 GCF_030014155.1 Tachysurus vachellii
TTCTTTCTTTCTTTCTTTCTTTCTTTCTTTCTTTCTTTCTTTCTTTCTTTCTTTCTTTCTCCCAAGCTCTTTCTTGCTCTTGTTCTTTCTTTCTTTCTCCCAAGCTCTTTCTTGCTCTTGTTCTTTCTTTCTTTCTTTCTTTCTTTCTTTCTTTCTTTCTTTCTCCCAAGCTCTTTCTTGCTCTTGTTCTTTCTTTCTTTCTTTCTTTCTTTCTTTCTTTCTTTCTTTCTTTCTTTCTTTCTTTCTTTCTCCCAAGCTCTTTCTTGCTCTTGTTCTTTCTTTCTTTCTTTCTTTCTTTCTTTCTTTCTTTCTTTCTTTCTTTCTTTCTTTCTTTCTTTTATCTAATCTCTCGTCTGTTCGTTTTAAAGGTCACATAAAATTCCTTAATTTAAACAAATATGAATGATCACCTCTAGAATATCGACAACACATTTATTTAGTTTGCATGTTGATTACTGTGATGTACTGGGCAAATGCTCACTATCATCTGCACAACATATGTTTGTGCTATTTGCTAAGCTCCACATTACAATTCAGCAGTAATAATTTAGCTTTTATTTTGGAGTGTAGTAGCTTAAACCTCAGCTTCAGACCATGTCCCATGTGTAAGTCAAAATTTAAGTGTAACGAGACGGCTTCAGGAATAAGCAAGCAGAATGAGGTGTGTGTGTGTGTGTGTGGGAGGGAGTAATGAGATTTTTAGGTCTCTTGAGATGCATGGCTCAAGATGGAATCACTTGACTGACACCTCAGGCACAATCTCATTCCTTTTTTTTATTATTTTTTATTTTTATCCATCCCTCATTTAGAGAGAGAAAGAAAATCAATCCTGCCACTGAAACGAGGAACGTGATGTCTGCTTGGAGAGTGTGGGGCTATATTTTTTGCCTCCCTGACAACCTTTTAAATGCTTGTACACACTCCAGAAGTGCAAGTTGTAGTGTGATTGGCTCTGATAAAGGCTTTAGGATAAAGGCTTTCTGAGAAAGGCTTTTTAATATTCTGATACTGTAGAATTCATAAATCTTACTATGTTTATATGTGACTTATATAATGTGTATGCTTGTAAGAAAATAGAACTCTATTTTCTAGAATAAATATAGAATTATATTTGTAAAACATTTAAAAAAACAACCAAAGTTGTTGACTAAAGTGCTTCACAGTTGGGACACTGAAAAATAGCCAATATAAAGTAATATAATTCTATAATCGTAGTTCTATAATTTAGGTGCAAATACAGAGAATCCCCCAATCTCCCTTTGATTATTGTTTATATTACCGATAGTAATTAGTAAGTGACTAAATGGTTATGAAATTTTTATTGGAGCGGTCAGAGCCGTTAATTAGTTTGCTATGCTGATTTACGGAGATACAAAGCATGCAGAATGAGCATTGTGTGTATATGACACTCATGACTGAATCCCTTGACTGATAGATCAGCATCATTTAAAGGACAAACCCTGAATCGTTCAATTTTCTTAACATACACAAATATATTTTAAATGTGGATTTTAAAGTCCTGCTCATCATCCTGATTTCCGGTCACATCCAAGGCGTTGCTAGATTTCAAAAAGAATCGATTCGTTGATACCAGGAACTGAAAATTAATACTCGGTTCAAAAGATTCTTATTTGATTCTCTGATTCCAGGAACTGAGTCAGTTCAAATGATTCATAAAAGAGTCGAATCCATACCGAGAATTATTCTTCTGGAACAAACAAAGAACATTAGTTTAGCATCTTGTTTAGTTTTAGTTTAGCATCCGATTAATCAGTTTTAACAAGAACGCCTGTGTATATTGGCCTTTATTATGTATTTTATTTGTCTGACATACAGAGTTGATAATATTGACAGATAAATGCCTTCATTATTATATTGTATCTAGTGACCTGTGTGGATTATACACATTAAGGGTTCTGTAGTGTTTTTAGGTGATTGAAATGCTGGTATACTTGGAATATAGTATTTTTTTTAATAAATCTTTTAATCTTTTTATGTAAACCTTCATGATCATCATGCAATGTAAATCATCATCTCCTAACCATTTTGCTATTATTTCACTGTCCTGCTCATCTCACAGTGAGTATGCGTGTGTGTGTGTGTGTGTGTGTGTGTGTGTGTGTGTGTGTGTGTGTGTGTGTGTGTGAGTGTGGGTTATTTGCACAAGAGTTCTGAGAATAATCTATGTACAGTAGATTCACTTAAACAATGACTGCGTGCTTTAACCCACGCTAGTGTTGGGAGAGAGAAATCGGCAGAGGCGTACATGGACATGTTGTAATATAGAACTGATACATGCTTACACGCTTGTTGTACACTCTCACACACACAATCATGCTCATACACACACACACACTCATTATGTGCGCTATTGTGTACTTTCAGTGCAGACCCTTAGGGCTTTAGGCATTATAGGCTGCTCTCTGAGGTGTGTGAGTATATGTGTGTGAGAGACAGATTAGCACAGATGCACTGTGGGCAGAATCTCTCTCTCTCTCTCTCTCTCTCTCTCTCTCTCTCTCTCACTCTTGCACGTGTGCGCTCTCTCGCTCTGAAGCACATGATGATGAAATCGCTTTATAAAGCAGGAAATCGCTTTCTGGGGAAATATCAGCTTCTCTACCCATACACATACAGCCCCTTGTCTCTATCCGCATTCCCTCTATTCCTCTGTGTGTGTGTGGTGTGTGCGGTGTGTGTGTGTGTGTGTGTGTGTGTGTGATAATGTTATGGCATTTGGTAAATACCCAATTATACCTAATTGTTCTTTTTCATCCTCTCTTCATATTCTTTCTTCCTGTTTTTCTCCCCATATCACATTCTCGTTTTCCTTTCTTCCTCCATTCCTTTTGCATGTCTCTCCTTTCTTCTTCCTTTTCATCTCTTTCTTCCTTCATACCCATTACCTCCATCCCCATCTCTCTCTTTTGTGTCTCCCATATGCTCGCCTCCATTTTCCTATTTTACTCTGTCCATGTCTCACTCTTTACTGTCTCACTCTCCCCAATTATTTTCTCTCTTCTTTCCTGCTCTCTCCTCTCTCTCTCTCTCTCTCCCTCTCTCTCTTTCTTTCTGTTGCCCTATTTTTCTCTCGTCCTCTTTCTTCCCTTTTCCACTTTTCCCTTCTGTCTCTCATTTGCTCTCCTCCAACTTTGCCCTAACCTCTCTTTTTGTACCTCTCTCTCTCTACATCTGTCTGTCTGTCTGTCTGTCTGTCTATCTGTCTGTTTGTCTATCTGTCTGTGTGTCTGTGTATAGGGTTGCTCCTCCCCCATGGTGGTGAAGTTCGCCGACACTCAGAAGGATAAGGAGCAGCGGCGGCTGCAGCAGCAGTTAGCTCAGCAGATGCAGCAGCTGAACAGCGCCTCCGCCTGGGGAAGTCTGACTGGCCTGACCGGCCTCACCCCGCAGTACCTGGCAGTAAGAGGCCACACCCACTCGGCCACGCCCATCAGCACCACAGTCAGTCAATGTCTCAGCCCCCTCATTCTTCAGGCTCCGCTCACTCTCTTGTAACAAGACGCCTCGTCTTCTCTCATTTCCCTTTCGCTGTTTCTGTCTTTCCGCCAGCTTTCTTTAGCAATCAAACCCGGTATTCCCAGCAGTGGCAGGATGAAGGTGCTAATTGGATAAGACACAAGATGTGGTGAAGAGAATTCTGATACGTTTCTGAAGTGATAGCTAATTTAATCCTTGTGTTTGCAGGCTCTGTTTTTAGCAAACGATGATGATTCGGTGTCGTGATCATGTTGTAGATTTATCTGATCTTTTCCTATCACGGATCTTGAGTCTCCAATTTGTATTTGTTATTCTTCTTTTTTGGATTTGTAGAAGTTTTTCTTCTTATAACACACCCTAGTGCTTAAATCGTGTGTGTTGAAGACATGGAATGTGCATTATAGGTGTAAACTAAAATAAGATAACTGTGGGACGAGGTTAAAAAAAAAACAAAGCTTCACTTCTTCCTCTGCCGCATTTCTACTTTCCTATAATTCCTTATTTTAATGCTTCGCGAGCAAATAGCCTGTGAGTAATCTTGATGATCTTTATTAACCTTTAACTAAGCACCTTTGACCTTTAAGCCAAGCATTCTGCTCTTTTAGTTTTTCCTTGTACTGTTTACATTCTGTGCAACAAAACTAGACAGAGAGGAAAACCGCAGATCCACAGGCATGTTATTGAGTGCGACAAGCAAATATTATGAGCTTCTAATTTTATGAATATATCAGAAATTCTGTGAAGATTGGCAAAAAGCGTTCAAGCTACTTACAAAAAATTACTGGTACATGTCCCATCAGATAACACACACACACACACACACACACACACACACGCACGCCTGACATGCCTGTGATCTGTGATTAGTCCATTTTGGCTTTTTGTTGCTAGATTTTATTGATCTAAAACATTGGTCTGATTTTTTTAAGCATTTTGTTTACTGAGTTCTGAATGTGGAGTCTTTATAAAGTATGTTTGATTCATTAGAACAGAGACTATGGGTAGAATTTCTCAGTATAGCAGAAAAAAATTGTTTAAGACATCTTGCCACAACCCTTATGCTAAACAAGACTCTATTTCTCTGAGCCTGACTCTCAGAGTTTATCCTGGAGGGTCTCCGACTTTACGCTTTAGTATCCTTTTTCTTGCACATGATCTCTACTTGACTGTATAATCATTTATGTGTATTCACTCAGCAGCTGATTGAATCCAAAGTGACTTAGGCTTGAGAAAGGATACAATCCAAGCGCTTGAGGATTAACAGTCTTGCTTAAGGGCCTGACTTTGGGTTACATTATGCACCAGGAAGTGCTTACTTGGTATTACATACGTGTAATACTGTACTGCTAAATTTCCTCCTGCTTTGAGAATGAGTTCTGCTCTGAGCAAATATTTCATGATGTCTAAATTCAGATTTTTTCAGCCTTTTTTTTTCCTGACGTTCCATCTCTCTTTCTCTGTGTCTCTGTGCAGTTGCTACAGCAGGCGACTTCGTCCAGTAATCTAGGAGCATTCAGTGGGATCCAGCAGATGGCAGGTGAGTCGATTTTGGTTGATATTTGACCTATCTGTCCCAGTGTCAAATTTAACCCTTTCTTCTAAACTCTCATTACTAAACCATTCCTGTTCTGAATCATTTAAACTCCAGCATGAGCTTTTCTTTACACTAGATTTGTCAGGGAGTGTGTTAGAGATGATGCTATGTGCTTGATGTACATTTGTGGACACCAGGGTGTGTTCTTATCTCACACCCAGTCTTTCCCTGATATCCTCTGGATCCACTCTGACCCTGCCCTTGTTCAGTCAAACGAATGAATCAGTGAAACAACCAGAACGATCCGGAAGCCATCGTCCCTTCCTCAGCGCCATCTGATGCTTGTGCCAAGCCCTTGTCGTTGTTTTACTGGGGCGCTTTTTCAGAAAACTGTCCTAAATTTCAGCAAGGTGCCCCAAATGAATCCTCTGGTGTTCAGCAATCTGCAGCTTTTTCCTTTATTATTATTATTTTTTTTAAGGCTCGCATATGCGCTAAATCTTTTCACCACATTTAAAGGACATAATCTGGGTCATTTCTTAGGAACATGCTCTGGATTGCTCGGGTCCTTTTGAACGTGTGAAGATGTCAGTTCACTTCAGTAAAAATTATGCTTTGTTAGATAAAATCTCTTCGCTTGTGAAGCGTTCCTCTTTCCTCTGCAGTGGGTATCCAGGAGATGCGTGAAACACTAGCAAGCCAGTTTCAAAATATCTTGGTTTGACTCTGCAAATCGGCAAACTTTCATCATGGAGCAGCATAAATCTCACGATATATTACACATATTACAGCCATTACATTTTGCATGAAGGAAATAAACAGCATTAATATGAGTATGAGTAATAACAGTATGACATAAAGATATAATAAGGAAGAAATATCATACTTATGAAATACTAGCATGGTTAGCTAGACAGTTAGCTAAGCAATACATAGAGCTACCAATTGCTACATGTATTTGGTTATTCTCCAAACATTAGTATTAGACAATATAAATTTAATTTATTAGTTTCTTGGTTTATTACAGACCAATAAGTTGTACTACAGATTTAAAATAATCTTTGCTACATCGAAATAATTAGCCGATTATGGCCAGTCTAACATCTTTGAAAATATGAAACAGCTCTTTGCTTTAATTTTGTAATGTATCTGTTTAATATCAGCAACATGAAAAACAAACCAAAATGGAGAATCAATCCTTATAGCCTGTATAATAAAAGTCTGCACACTTGAACGCTTATATTTAAAAAAGTAAAGTAGCCATTTTAATACTTGCTGCTAAAAATATAGCGACAGTTAATGCTATGTTCTTTGATCCAGAGCAAATTGGTATATAACGTTAGCGCAACTCAGATAGACGCAAATAAAAGAGTCAAATCAAGCCTCTAGTATCTTATGTGCCATATGTACATGTTAGGTTTCGTCCTGTATGGATAATAACACCACTTAAACATAATCAGCGCCCAGAGAGGATTTTTATTCCGGTCCAAATGTGTACAAGTGCAAAAAAAAAAGTGTGTGTGTGTTTGTGTGTGTGTGTCCTCATCTTCATGTGGTACAAACCAGCAGGAGCCCGTGAGCTCACCGAGATCTTAGCGCCTTCTCTCAGTTGAATTGTGCATCTCAGTTGGATCCTTCCATCTGTCGCCTGGCAACGGGCCGTGATTGGCAGGCGCTGTGTGCAGCTGACATCTGGTGTGGGCGGAGCTACAAGCCATAAGGAGCTCAGAAAAACACACTGAGCTCTAAGAGCTAGTGAAATTTCTCTACTGACCACCCTCTGTCTACTGGGATCTTGAAGAAACTCACAAACACACACATTTTCACTCCTACATTTCTATCTCCTTTTAACACTTATTTTCTCTCACAGGAAAACGCACACATTTTCTCACATGTCTTTCTCCCATGTGCTAAATTTCTTGTTTTCACCCTTTCTTGCATCCAACCTCACACACACACACACACACACACACACGCATACATAAAGAGTTACACATATGGAATTGTGTGTGCAGAACCTATACAAGCTCTCGCAACTTGTGTGATTGTCCTCCTTGACCACCAGTCTCACTGAGTGAGAGCTAATCAGTGGTCATTTGTATACACACACACACACACACACACACACGCATACATAAAGAGTTACACATACGGAATTGTGTGTGCAGAACCTATGCAAGTTCTCGCAACTTGTGTGATTGTCCTCCTTGACCACCAGTCTCACTGAGTGAGAGCTAATCAGTGGTCATTTGTAAACACACACACACAAGCACACACACACAAATACCCCCAAAATCCGGCTGCGATTTCAAGTTTATTCAGAAGCACAAAAGAGCTCCTTAAGCGCCTGTTCGCCTGCTGCTAGCTCCTGCAAAGCCTTTTTTTTTTTTCACACAGCTCCTTTTTTCTTTTCAGCCTCTTGGCCTCTTAGACACACAAACACATACACATACACACACATACACACTCTCACACACTAGCCTGCTTCAAAACATACCAGTTTTTCCTCATTAACATGACCGATGCATTTACAGCTATTAAGAAAACAAACCTTCTGATTTAGACCACGGAGCAGTAAAGTGACACAGATACAGATGGCATTTTGTTCCACTCCTACTGTAGATCTTCCTTCAGACCTGCATACATCTTGGCTTCTTTTCTCTTTTTTCCTTGTACAAAGCAAGATCCAAGACTCAACATTGGCACCCATCACGGTTGGTGTGTTTGTGTAAGAGGAAGTCGCACAGTATTCAGTAGACAACTCTGTTCTGTAGCCACTAGTGCCCAATCTACATGAAGCAGTCAACAATCTCTGCCAGCGAACACTTCTCATATCTAATTCAGGTCTCTCCTCATAGACTGCTTATCACAGACCAGCCCTAGGGGGTCTAAGATGATCGCCATTTTTTTCCACACTGATCTACATTACTTACTGAAAATGTGGGCTTTCTCAAAAATGGATTCTCAGAGCAAATTCCCTTGTGATGACTAGGACAGGAGACTGGTCCTGATATTTACATACATACAGTAGGAGCAACTAATAATGTAGCCATGGACATTGTGTGGAACCTGACGGACGCAGATATGTATTGACTCTCATGTATACAGGAACTTGTCTGTGGGAGTGAGTAAGGTGATTAATTACATGATCCCATACACAACTCTAACTCAATCCCCAGTCCAACAGTGACCTATGGAGACCAATGGTTGTCGGCGGCGGTCAAATATTTGTGTATCTACCTCTATAGTGGGTTTAACCAATAAAAACACGGATGCGTGTTGGTCTGTGTATAATCGAGTTCTTAAATAACAGCTATTCCTCGGATCAAGAGTCTGGAGCATAGACATACGACACATCCGTTCCCTGAAAGCTATTCTTGTCGGGTCGCTGATTGAAGAAACAAGTCAGGATACGTCTCAGCTTTAGAATTATCCCACTTTCTTACAGACTTCTGGAGATTTTTAATCTCTGAGTGCAAATCCCAACACCTCCTAGTCATCGCAAGTTGAAGTGACATCTCGGTTCAAAAACCTGTCACACATTTTCTCTGATGAATGAAAAACAGATGACGTGCCACATGTTAAGAAATACATTTTCCTCATCTTTCGGCTGTTTGAAACTTGTTCCCGCTTCTGTAGATGATTTAGAATCCCAAAGTGCAATAGTTCTTACACACCAAGCCGTTTGCTGGCTGCCAGATGCTGTTAAACATCTGTAGCTGAGTGTCATCTGTCTGTTTTTCTGCTTTCTGCACTTTTAGTCCTTGCCAGTGGCGAGTGAGCATGCTGAATCAGTGCTGAAAGACTTCAGTGCAAGAGAAGAGAAACTCAGAACGTTCGCTTTGTCCTTCAAAGTTTCTGTACTGTTGTAGGTTGCAGTGTTTTTGCAATGAAGCGGACATCGTTTAAGCAGGTTCTTACCGTTAATATGAAATTGAATCTCACATTCATCTGCACTAAATACTGTATCATGTCAATATAGTCTACAAAAAAAGCTACACAAAGTGTAGGAATCTAAAGGCGGTATAATCTAGGGCACAGGGTTTTTCTGTGCTTCTTGTGATTCTCCTTGACCCTAGTTTTTTAGCTGCTGCATGGAGTTTCAGGGCTTGTACTACTATGTATAGTGTAGTTGGGGTGTGTTAACCTGTGTGAGTCTGCTGTGTGTGTTTGTTTAACTTATACAATACAATATATTCACTGAGCGTGTGTGCCAGCATATACACACACATAGACACCCACTTTTAGGAATTAGTTAACACACACTACAATACTCACTTCCTCTCTCTCTCCCATACCACACTCCAGTGCCTCCGTGTTTACCGTCTGTAGCACTCTGGGCCACTTGTTAAGTTAAGTGTGTGTTTGTATGTGTGAGTGTGTGTACAGTAACACGCTACCATCCATGTTGCTGCGCAGCCACACACTCCAACGACGGCTGACTCTCTCTCTCTCTTCAGGTATGAACGCTCTGCAGTTACAGAATCTGGCCACTCTAGCAGCGGCCGCCGCGGCAGCTCAGAGTTCGGCCAGCCCGTCCACCGCTAGTGCCCTGACCTCCAGCACAGGCTCCCTGGGAGCCCTGGCCAGCCCAGGTAACCGGCGGCTGCCTAGACTTCATCGTCATCATTCTCACTGTTGTAGCATCAGCACTACAGCCATCACTTCAGCTTTTTCCTCTCCCTCCATCAAGTCGGCTTCATCCACATCCTCGTACTTTAGTCATTGCATCAGAAAGCCTGCGTCACGGGCGCATATCTGTCCTTCCGTTCTGTCCTTGTATATCTCCGTTAAGGCATTTTGTCAGGTTTCGTAGCTATTAGCGTGCCTTCCGTTTGCTGCTTAGAAAAGGGCAGAGGTATTTTTGGAAATGTTTCTTGGGAGAGGTGCAAGTTTCAGAGCACTGGAGTGATTTTCACAGAGTGCATTGCTTTTTACATGATTCTCATTTCATCTCCCACACTGGCACCCTACTCATAACCCTCCCTCCCTCTTTCTCTCTCTCTTTCTCTCTTCCTGTATTCTATGTATCTTTCTACAGAACAGCATTAAAAGTACAAAAGTGTCCACATTACACTGTTTCTTGCCAAGACATTTGTTACACTTTATCATCTTCATCATCATCATCATCATCATATCCTTGATCTTGTGTCGTCTCATTCCTCTCCTCCACGTGTGTGTGTGCTAGACATTAAATGTGTGAATATTTCTGTACCATAAATAAATACACTCAATGGTGTGACACACGCGTTCTCTCTCTCTCCCTCCCTCTCTCTCTCTTTCTCTCCCAGCAGCAGGCTCCACAGCTAACTCGAGTGCAGGAGCGATGGGTTCTCTCGGCTCCTTGGGAACCCTGCAAGGCCTCGCTGGGGCCACCGTGGGCCTCAACAACATTAATGCACTAGCAGGTAGCGTCAACAGTGAGTATAAACCTCATCTGCCTCACCCATCCCATCTCACGCATACACATGCCTGGAGAGATGCCCACTCACACACACACACACACGCACACATACACACACAGAATAAACATATCAGTCAAACATAAGAAGGGCATCTCTCTGGGTAGGATAGGAGTTTGCTTCTTGTATATGTCTAGCGTCTATATGTGTGTGTTTGTGTGTGTGTTTCGTATGTATATTTGTGTTACTTATTCATTATATAAATGATTAGTTATCATCTGGAGTCCTGTTTAATTCACTATCACTAATCCTGATTTAAGTATCAGAATTTTTTTTGTTTTTGTCTTTGCAAATCTGAAAGAAAATTTCCTCCTCACACAGCAGCATTACTGCTGACATTCAAAAATGTGTGTGTTTGTGTGTTTGTGTGTGTTTATGTGAGTGTGTGTACATGTTTAGCAAACTCCTCTTCGCCCTGTCTCCACACACACCTTCACAAACCAGACGCCTGGCAAATCCATTGCTCTCTCTCTCTTTCTCTCTCTCTCTCTCTCTCTCTCTCTCTCTCTGTTTCTCTCTGTTTCTCTAGGCTTGTGATTGTTTCAGTTGTACGATTGTTTGCTTTGTCAGTGTGTGTTTGTTGTGTTGTGTGCAGCACTTATCCAGAAAGAAGGACATGTTCACGAGCCTATTCAACTGTGTGATTAGTGTCTGTAATTCAGAGCACAATAGCTGAGGGCCTCATATGTTACTTTTTAAATTGGTAGGCTAAGGTGTGTGTGTGTGTGTGTGTGTGTGTGTGTGTGTCTGTGTGTATGACCTGACCTGGATGTCTGCATTTTCCCCAAATGACCTTTCAGACAGGTTACTGGTTTTATAAATCAGGCTTTCCAAAACGCCATATCATCCGTTTTACATTAATTGAAATGGCTTTCTAATACACACACACACACACACACACACACACACACACACACACTGCTCATTATAAAGGCCATATAGTTTAATTGAATAGTAAAGGTCAGTATTGTAATTATTGCAGGATAAATGAGAGAGCTGCAGTTGAAGCACCCTGCTCATCATTTATTGTTTGCAGGACGTCAAGCCAAAAGGCCAGTCAGTAAATATGCATGAATCAGTCATCTCATACACACACACACACACACACACACACACCCACCCCAGCTCTTGTCCTTCGAATACTTTCTGATCTCACTGAGGCTCTGCTGGCAGGACACAGATCTTTCAATGCCATGATTCATATAGTAGAAATTAAATCTGCATTATAATTCAATTCAATTATATATATATACACTCACTGGCCACTTTATTAGGTACACCTTACTAGTACCGGTGTGGTCTTCTGCTGCTGTAGCCCATCTGCCTCAAGGTTTGACATGTTGTGCGTTCAGAGATGCTCTCCTGCATACTTCGGTTGTAACGAGTGGTTATTTGAGTTACTGTTTCCTTTCTATCAGCTCGAACCAGTCTGGCCATTCTCCTCTGACCTCTGGCATCAACAAGGCATTTGCGCCCACAGAACTGCCCTCACTGGATATTTTCTCTTTTTCGGACCATTCTCTGTAAAGCTTAGTGATGGTTGTGTGTGAAAATCCCAGTAGATCAGCAGTTTCTGAAATACTCAGACCAGCCCGTCTGGCACCAACCATGCCACGTTCAAAGTCACTTAAATCACCTTTCTTCCCCATTCTGATGCTCGGTTTGAACTGCAGCAGATCGTCTTGACCATGTCTACACGCCTAAATGCATTGAGTTGCTGCCATGTGATTGGCTGATTAGAAATTTACGTTAACAAGCAGTTGGACAGGTGTACCTAATAAAGTGGCCGGTGAGTGTATATAAATTTTTAAAAAATCATATTCATGCTCCATTCATGCATCCAGGAAGATTTTCTTCTCCTAACTGCATACCTGCTTATCTTATCAGTTTTGCAGTAGTTACTGAATAATTCATGAATAGTTCGTAATAGTTGCTGATGATAAACAGGCTAAGAGTAGCGGTTGTGCTTGCAGGATAGTTTTCCTCTCACGTGCGGGTGAAGCAGGATAGAGAGATAGAACATAGCCAGTGTAATTCACTGTTCCTCCGATTTAGTATTTAATGTTTTTAACTGAAGAATGGAAACAGAAACGGATGTTTTGGAATTGTTCTTGATGTTGTGATGTGGTGATGAGACGGTGATGGTGATAGGGACATGCTGCCCTTGTGATGTCGCTTGCATGAGTCAGCTACGGTTTCCACTCGCTTACACTGCTGTGTAATACATGGACTTTTTCTTGTGTTGTAAGCTTGATGTGGGTGTGTAACAGCACTCGTCGTTGTTGCCGATCGTGAGCCGTCAGTACGTGCGAACTGAGTGTGTTGTGTGTCTGATTGTGTGATTGTTCAGCAACAAATGAAATGTACAGCTTTTCTTTTCACCCAAGTGTAGCCAAGATACGGTGAAACTTACAGCCGCACACACTCACAAAAACAAACTTTTCGGACACTGTAGGACACGGTACGCTGGACAAGTAGGACACTGGGACACAAGGACAATGTAGGACAAAGAGTACAAATGGAAAATGCCTAAAATAATAACCTATTCCATTTAATTTGATTTGTATACATTATTTACAGAAATCTATAAATTCAGCATAGAAATTTTAAATGTATCTCTAATGAGCAAAGTCAGAGGCAACAGTGCCAAGTTAAAACTCCCTGAGATGATACGAAGACGTAACCAGACTCAAAATGTACACCAGAGAGGAAGATTATAAATCATTTCTCTTTTAAAACTGTGTACTATATGGTCAAAAAAATGCTATTGCGTAACCAGTGGTTTTATTCTAGTTTTAACATGAAGTCTCTTTTGTTAAAGTTATGAACGCTTCACTAATGGAAGCTGGAATGCAAAACTGTCTGGGATCAATTGTAGCTCAAAAAAAGCCATTTTTGTGGTTTCTAGGTGGTACAGTACCATCTACAGCGATCCCATGTATCTCCAGGCTGTAAATGTGAAACCATCCTCAGCAGCCTCTAAGGGATGAGAACTCTAAGGGATGAGAACAAAATAGAGTATCATTATGTCTGCAGTTCAGGCCCAAAGATTCAAAGGGTTCAGGATCACTGGTTTCTTGAAGTCAAATCACTTTTATTCTTACAGTATGTCATTTGGCATCTCTGTGCAAATAAAGCTATGGTTTACACATAAGAAGTGGCTCTGATGATGATATGATTCAGTTAACTTAAAATAGATCGAGATATTTTTAATACACAACAGGCCCCACATATCAATCATTCAGAAATGATGTGTTATGTGTAGATGTTTTTGTAGGCTGAACCAAACTAAAAAGAGATTTACAGAAATGACGTTAACTCACCATAAGCTTTACCCTTTTGCTAAATATTCCAATAACGCTAGCTCAGCTATCGCAGCGTATCACACCAACAATCATAAATCTTTGTCCTTTTATAGTGTACTATTTCTGTTATCCTAGTTAAATAGTCGCTTTAGAGTGTGTTTTTTCAATTTATTAATATGAATTGCCCAAGAGGTTGATTTTTATTAAATTTACTAGATATATATGTTTCCTTAATCAACTCTTGTATCTCATATTTCCAAACTGGGGTTTCATGAAAAGGACATTTCTCATCAAAATAATCCTGTGAACATTTTACAAATCTAGTTGGATTAATGATTCGCATTGTTGATGTATCTGAGCTGTTACACTAAAAAAGAATGTGTGAGATTTTTGCCATTTAGCATGATGCTAAACTGGTAGCTATACATTTTCCTACTCAAAATAAACCAGACGCATTTTCACTGCTTGATTATATTTGAGGTAAAGGGAAACGAAGTACATTTCATAATGTCAGAAATGTTCCTTGTGTTGTCTGATGTATATGTTGTTTGTGTCTGTTTTGTTTTGTGCCTTGTACACCTGTGGTGTGTATATCATCTCGTTGTTTTTTTTTCTGTGTGTGTCTGTGTGTGTGTGTGTGTGTGTGGTGTTGTTTTAAAAAAAAAACACTTCCCCTCAGTCCCAAGCGCTAATGAGTAAGTGCACTTTTTTCTTCTTTATTGTTGGGTTTTATGTAAAGTTGCTCACATGCTCTCAGGTGTGGCTGCCCTGAATGGCGGCGGCTCGGCCGGCCCCATGGATGCCCTCACTCAGGCTTACTCAGGAATCCAGCAGTACGCCGCCGCCGCCCTGCCCACACTCTACAGCCAGAGCTTACTGCAGCAGCAGAGTGCTGCCGGGAGTCAGAAGGAGGGTGAGGAAGGAGCAAACACACACTATATGTATACATGTGTATATACTGTATATATATATATATATTTATATATGATCAAGCTTACTGTGTCAGAGCTGTAATCCCCACAATTATTTTGTCCTTATAATGCAGGTATAGAAAAACTCATTAGTGCTCATTAATCCATTAATGTAAACACACACACACGTCTGTGAACATTAACACACACACACACTTATTTGCATACACTACGTATAACAAATGGACACGTACTGTATATATATACAGTATACACACACAAATAGCCTACTGCATGAGAATTGTAGTCTCCACAAAGCGTTCCGTCCTTACGATGCAGGTATGTGACTGTACAGACTGTAGTCCTTATTAGGACGTAAATATAAACATATACACACACATCTATGAACATTACACACTCACACTGTCTCACTCTCTTTCACACACATTCACACACACATTTCACAGCTAGTATTTTAGAAGGTGTGCAGACAGACTGTTGTCCCTATTAACAGATGCAACCTCTACACATGCCCACGGTACAGTATATACCTATAGACAGATACTCACATATGTACACACTCTTCCACATTGTACAGCCAGAGCACAAGGTACCAGCTCTTTAGTCCTCACATTGCTTACTAATCCACATGGTTATGTATTGTGTTTGCAGGACCAGAAGGGGCAAACCTTTTCATCTATCACCTGCCACAGGAGTTCGGGGACCAGGACATTCTGCAGATGTTCATGCCTTTTGGAAATGTAGTGTCGGCCAAAGTGTTTATCGACAAACAGACCAATCTGAGCAAGTGCTTCGGTATGTAGCCCAAACTCATACAATACACACACACACAAACACACACACACACATTAATTACATGGTGACTGAATGAGATAAACCTGTCTAGTACTCATTAAATATACAAATTGAAGAGCAATATTATAGATTAATATATTAATATTCTTTTAAATTATATATTCGATTTTTACAGTTTTTACATTTATAACAAATATCAGATCTCGTGTTGTGTTCACTAATTAATACAGAACAACTTTTTTTTATTATTATTAAGGACAATAAGGACAACTATTTAGTACTCAGGGCTAGATGGGTTTATGTATGTCAAGAGAGTGTAAACTGCACTGACAGTCTATAATTAAGTTTACTTAGTTTACTAAGGCTGTAGTTCATCATGCACACCATGCCTGGGACCTGCTCACTGAGTGAAGCACAAATTGCAGTTTAAAAGCCGATGTGAAGTGCTGGAACTGGTCATTATATAATTGACCAAAAATTGGCAGTTTCACAAAAGACTTGTTTATTGGGTTAAAATACTGTACTTTGCTAGATGTGACGGAATTAATGTAAACCACATGGACAAAAATAGATGTGGATACCTGAGCATCACAATCAACTGCTTGTTGAACATCTCATTCTTCTGAGAAGGCTTTCCACTAGATTTTGAAGCTTGGATGAATGCAAGAGTATTAGTGAGATCAGATACCGATGTTAGATACCGATACTGATGTCTGGTGTGCAGTCGGTGTTCCAGTTCATCCCAAAGGTGTTCAGTGGAGTTGAGTCAGAGTCAGGGCTCTGTGCAGGACACCCGAGTTCTTCCATTCCAACCTTCATGGAGCTCCGGGGCCTTTTGCACAGGGGCATTGTCATGCTGGAACAAGTTTCAGTCTCTTAGTTCCAGTGAATTGGAATCGTGAAGCTACAGCACACAAAGACAATCTATACAATTGTGTATTTCCAACAGTTTAAAGAAGACCCACATACAGGTGTTTCAGTCAGGTGTACACAGACATTTAGCCATGTACTGGATGTGCCATGTGTATGTAAGGGTTGCCAAATCTGCATGACAAAAACAATAAAAGATCCTGGCCCGGATGGTATTGGGGGCCGTATTGTTAGAAATTGTGCAGAACAACTTGCAGATATTTTTTGTTTTATTTTTAAAATGTCATTGAGTCTCCATAAGGTTCCCTGTCTTTGGAAAGAGTCTATTATCGTACCTGTTCCTAAGAATAATGCACCAAAATCCTTAAATGAGTACAGACCAGTAGCACTTACTTCTTTGATAATGAAAACATTTGAGAGGATTGTGAAGGACGCGCTTTCGACCATGGTACAGGCAAATTTAGATCCGCTTCAGTTTGCCTATAGATCAGGCAGGGGTGTTGATGATGCGATATGTGCTCTTTTAAACATGATTTTGGCACACCTTGAGGGCGCAAAAACTTTTGTACGTTTGGTTTTATTGATTTTTCATCAGCCTTTAATTGTATCCAACCTCATATCCTAGCTGAAAGGTTAAAGAGTGTTCATAATATTGATTTTGGATTGATAAGTTGGCTGATGGATTTCTTAACCAATAGGTCTCAGCGTGTGAAGGTGAACAGTGTTTTGTCTGATGTACTTTTTTCCTCTACTGGGTCACCGCAAGGGTGTGTTCTTTCACCTCTTTTATTTGTGCTTTATACTAATGAGTGTCGTACGCAACTTGAGAGGCGCCATATCATTAAGTTTGCTGATGATTCAGTGATCGTTTCCCTCCTTGATAAGGATGATCCTGTTCACGGTTCTGTATTGGTAGATTTTATTGATTGGTGTAAACTGTCCTTTTTGGACATTAATGTATTAAAAACTAAAGAGATGATTGTAGATTTTAGGAAGAATCGTACAGCCATCTCTCCTGTGGTTATTAATGATCATGCTGTTGAGATTGTACATAATTTTAAATATCTTGGTACTATAATAGATGATAATTTGACTTTTGGGGCTCATGTGGATGCTGTTTGTAAAAAAGCCCACCAGCGTATGTATTTTTTACGGAAACTCTGTGGTTTTAAAGTGGATAGCACTTTTATGAAGATGTTTTATTCTTGTTTTATTGAGTCAGTTATTACTTTTACATTTGTGTGTTGGTATGGATCGCTTAATCTAAAAAATAGAAATAGACTTCAGGGTATTGTTAAAGTGTGTGGTAAGATTGTCGGCACGGAGATATTCTTTACCACTTTGCAGGACAAATAGATTTAAACATTCTTTTGTACCAGTTGCTATTGGGTTTTTAAATACTTAATATTTATTTATTTTTTATTTTTTTCTCTCCCCCCTCCTTGTACTGTTTGTTGTTGTGTTGTTGATTGATTCTGCTGCTGGCTGTGAAACAAATTGCCCCTCGGGGATAATAAAGTTGACCTAACCTAAACTAACCTAACCTAAAGATGCAGTTTTTCTAAATGGTTCTTTTGTCAGGATCCTGAAATGTGACAAATGATAAAAATGTGAATAAAAAGCCATGATAACACTGCAGCACCAATATAGTACACACTTTGTATTTGTCTACACTTTTTAGTGCGGTACCTCTCAAATGCATATGTACGAGGCAGAGAAGTGCACTTTAATCTTATTTCATACGTAACATAACAATAAAAGTTTTTGTTGAACAGAATGCTGACTAATTCTGATTAAAGAGGGCTGCTTGGGAATTGTGGCTCTTTGTCTTTGTTTCTCTTAACCAAAACCTTGCTGGATGTTTAATGTAACCTTCACAGTTGTGCTACACAACAATCCATGGGACGGGAATATAGTTGTGTATTTTATGGTAAGTCAATCTAATTTAATAAACTCTCTCTCTTCTGTCAGGTTTCGTCAGTTATGACAATCCCGTGTCGGCACAAGCAGCCATTCAGGCGATGAACGGTTTTCAGATTGGAATGAAACGCCTGAAGGTGCAGCTGAAGCGCTCTAAGAACGACAGCAAGCCCTACTGATCTTATTGCTAGGGCCAGTCCTCTCTGTCCCTACAATGCTAGGGTAAGTCCCCACTGCTGCCACGGCAACCGCCCCGGGGATGGGAAAAGGGGGGGACATGGGGGAGAGTTTCACCCTTATCATCACTAGAGGGAGTCACTTTCCCCCCGAACATTCTTTTTAAACTTTTTTGATGGCAGTATTATTATTATTATTATTATTATTATTATTATTATTATTATTATTATTATTATTATTATTTGGTTTCTATTCACATGAACGCTTCCATTTTTGCTATTATTTTGTATGACCTGCGATGAATGAATAGCTATTGCTAGTTTTTGTTTTTTCCCTTTTTTATTTTGAGTTGTGTATAAAAATGATTTATTTATTTTTTAAGTAGGTATTTATAACATGGCCTTTTTTTTTATTTTATTTTATTTTATTTTATTTTTTTTTTCATTTTTATGATGATAACGACAACAACAGCCGAAAGGAAAGTTCTCTAAACTACATTTAGTTTCCCGTTGTGAACCTTAAGGCTTGTGAGAACGTGTAGGGACGGGGTCAGAGCCCCCAAAAAGAGCACCAATATGCACATTCGACTTTGCCCTTTGACCTCTGGTGTTGGCTCCGGGCTCCGCTGCTCCTTCGACCCCTCGGCCCAGCGGCACCAGAGAGAAAAGGGTCAAAACCCGATGTGGCCTCGCTGTAGTTAACGGCAACAACTGCCAAAAGAGACTCTCCACACACACACACATACACACACCCACCTGCCATTAAAGCATTGAACTTTTTGCGTTATGTTTTTTTTGTTTGTTTGTTTGTTTGTTTTTTGCTTGGTTGATATGGTGTTTGTCCAACAGAGCATTTTATGTAGAGCATTTTAAAAAGAGATGACAAATAAAAAAGAATCTAATAATAAAGCATTTTATGTTTCCGGCGGGGTGGCGGGTTCAACTGCAAATACTTGATGTTTATTGAAATAAAAGAAATAATATATCAGAGTACAGAAAGCCACAGGCCTGTAAATTTAATTTGTAAAAAAAAAAGCAGTTCTATTTTTCTACAAAAAAATTTCTACTGCCTCTACTGAAGTGAAAGACTTTATTTATTCTGGTTAAGTGATCGGGTTCGTGAAGACGTGCTCTTCGCCGTCTAAGTCTTCTGAAGCCACACAATCTGATGTGGGAAGAGAACAGAGGATCAACCCCCTCCCCCCTACCTCTCTCTCCCCCTCCCTCTCTCCCTCCCTCCCTCTCTCCCATCACTCTATCTCTCATCCTTCTGTCCCTATCTCTTTCCCTCCCATCTGTCTTTCTTCATTCTGTCATGTGCTGGTTATATTTCAGTCTAATGGGGCTGCACGATTGTCCTGATCATTTTCAGTGATACTGTCAGTTATAGTTATTAATTGAGAATAAATGATATGGCAGCTCAGCAGTTAGGCCTCTGCTCTGGTGGAAGGAAGGCAGAGCAAATGTTGGGCAAAAGACTTAACCCTGAACTGCTCAGCTCTGTGTGTAGACTGGACTGGATTCTCACCTGCATATGAGCGTAGATAAAACACATCACGTCACTATTAGTGTGTTTAGAGGGTTTTTTTTTCATAAACTTGATACGATTTAATTGCCACATTTATGTTTAGCTGTAGCATTTATCATGTCTGACTCATTTCTAGGGTGATACTGAAGACGCTTGGAAACTGCAGGTTTTTTCTTCAGTGAATGCAGCCAGCACAAAAGAAAAATCATTTTTGTAATATTCTACACACACACACACACACACACACAAAATGCACGCACACACACGTGTGCACACACATACATACACGCACGCACACATACTGTACACACATAGACACACACATACAGACACATACACATGCACGCAAATACAGACAAGCGAATACACATGCACACACACGTGCATGCACACACACACACATACATACACATGCACATATACACACAAACATTCACACACACGCATACACACATACAGACGCACACACATAGACACATATATACAGACACATGCACACACATGCGTGCACACACATACACACATCCGCACGCACACACACACAAACAATGCAATGCTGCTTCAGTTCTATCTATCTATCTATCTATCTATCTATCTATCTATCTATCTATCTATCTCACATTATTTGGGACAAGGCATTTCTTTAAAGCAGAGTCCAGTCCAGACATGGAGCTCGTAGCTCAGCAGCTGAAGGTTCAGGGTCTTGTTTAAGAGCTCAGAGTGGTGCTGGGGTTGATATACTGAGCCACCAAGACAGAATAGCTTCTTCACTCAGTCCCCACTGCTGTAGACCACTTGTCAGCAAATTCAATTAGTGCGCAGGTATAAAGTGACCTTTTCCTCTTTAATTACAGAGGACCAAATTACAGTTTATTTCATTAATTGTGAAGCCCTACTTCTTTGCTCTCTTGTCCTTTTCCTCCTCTCTCTCAATCCCTCCTTCACTCTCTCCCTCGCCGTGAGTAGTGGCACTTTACGTGTACGATCTGTTTCTCCCTTTTTTCCTTCTGTTCCATTTTAGCTTCGTCTGGTCTTTTGTTTTTTGTTTCCTGCGTTACAAAGAAAAAAAAAGCGTGTATTCGTTTTTCAGCTCAAGATCCATCAAGATGTGTCTCTTCAACAAGGGGCTGATGGATTCTTTGGTGTGTGTGTGCGTGCGTGTGCGTGTGTGTGTGTGTGTGTGAGAATGTACCTATCATTTACATATGTTTATCTGTGTGAAGTATGTGTAGTATTAAAAAAAAACATAAAAAGAATCTTCTTGCGCTGGGTTACCGCTGGCTAGTAGCGCTGTTGTTCTCGTTGTTGATGTTGTTGCTGTTGTTATCTGTTGTTATCTGTTGTTTGTTGTTCTCATGGTTTTTTAATGCTGTAGTTGTGTGCCAGAGGCTGTGTGTGTAACTCTCCTCTCCCGTTTTCTTCCCTAGAAACTCATCTCCATGACTCTTTGCTCATCGTTTGCCTAGCATGTCTACGTGGCGTTCAAAAAAAAAAAAAAAAGTCTCATCGTCTCGTCATTGTCTCCGATGTCTTTCTGAGTTCTCCTGATCATAATCTGGTCTCCTCCTACTGATCTCTCCTCGACTTTGATCTTAGCTTGGTCTTTGTTGGGTAATTTTTTTTGTTTTTTTGCATGTGACCTCATTTTAAAGCTTTTACCTGTTTTTCTGAGGTTTTTTTTTCTCTTTCTGTTTTTGACTTGTTTTGTTTATTTGTTTGTTTGTTTGTGTTCTTTCTCTTTTTATTATAACAATCGGGGGAGGGATGGGGAAAGAAGGAAGGAAAAAAAAATACTAACAAATGTGAAAAAGCTAAAGTGCTAAAGCTGCGTTCACACTCGCAAATAGGTATAATCTATTTAATAGTATAACCCGAAGCGTCGTCATTTTAAGAAGCGCTGTTTTTAACATTTCACAAATTTACTTAATGACAAAAAAAATTCACACAAACCTGTGGCAAAGAAATTAAAAGAATTTGCATTGTTTGCTAGCTTAAAATTTTTCTTATGATTTGCTTTACATTTCATTTTTTGTTGTTTTTTGTTTTGTTTTATATTTCATTCATTTAAAGTAAACTTGAAAGTACAATACAGGGATTGGCTTCGGGACTTTCTGTCAGCGCGTTTCGTGGTATGAGACGCGCGGGTAGACCCAGCTGGTTTCTACGAGAACTAGACTACTTCCAAGCAGTTTTAATACAAAAAAAACAAAAAAATCTGTCTAATTGAACTTAAGAGTCTCTCAGAGCGAGCTTGTGGTTTTTACATTTTTCAGGCAGTGTAAAGTTTTTTGATAAGGCCATTTGAAGTGGCTCGGTTTCTCATTAAAGTCTATATAAAACCACTTTTTTCTAGAGTAGTAAAGGTATTAAGAAAAAAAAAAAAACAACAAAAAAAGGAAAAACAAGAAAAAAGAGTGCCCTGTTTGGGGGAAATGCTACCTACATGTCACACCTTTTTGCTGAACTGATCTACCGTTAGACAATCCGTGGTATAAATGCACATGAAATGACCTATATTTTATACTGTTTAAATGTATAGAGGAAAAAAAAACACAGTTTGTGTGACCCGCGTTCCCGTCGGTGCTTTTTGTGGATTGAGTCGTGATTTCATCACAAGTCTAATAGTCTTATTTGTCTTGTGTTTTTAAAGAGAAGACTAAAAATCGGTTTACTTGAACATAGACAAAAACCTATCATAGTACTATTGCAACTAGAGTATACCTGTTTTTTTTGTTTGTTTGTTTGTTTGTTTGTTTATTTGTTTTTGTTTTGGGTTTTTTTTCTTTCCTTTTTTAAGAGTCCCTATTTGAAATTTCTTGTCGGGTAATTAGCTATATAAACCTTTTACAATGTCAGCTTGTAAAGCATCAATGTCATTCTTATTATTATTTTCAATTTCAATTGTGGGAAACAATATTTAGATGTGTTGTTGCGTTCAGCAAAATGTACTTTTTTTTTCTTATAAAGGAAACAAAAAAAAACAAAACAAAACAAAAAAAAAAGTGGACTTTAGTGCCAAATTCTGACGGTACATCCTGCCTACAGCTTCAGTGTATTACTTGTGAAATGATTTGATAACATGGGTATTTTATTACGTAAGTGTTTTGTATCCCTCATATTTAAGGATATAGATTTAAAAAAAAAACACAAAAAAAAAAACCGCGGTTGTTAACTTGCTACTCTGTGGTCTTGTTGCCTGAACTGTTCACGTTTTTGCTTTCTTTTTAAATGTAAAAAGTGCCCATGTGTCATTCTCTCTTTCTTTCTCTCTCTCTCTCACTCACTCTCTCACTCTCTCTCACACACACTCTCTGCACGTGCACAACCATACACACACAAACATGCACGCATACACACACCTGCTCTAAAGGTTGACCTCACAGCCCTCTTTTCTTCGATGGTGTGTGTATGTGAGCCCCCTGAGCACGAGTCTCAGCAGCACACACACTCACACACCTACACACAAACACAGAAATATTGGCATCGTATTAGCGCTAATCATGCGCAGCCAAAGTCAGAGGTGAGCTGTAAAAGAGGTGTGTTTCTCATTGTCAGGCATGTGTCGATAGAAAAGTTTCATATCATACTAGAACATATACTTTTTTTTAAATAGAGATATTGTGTGTGTGTGTGTGATGTCATGGGGCTTCATTTTAACCAGCATCTATTTCTGGATTCTTTTTTTTTTTTACACCGATAAAACGCCAGAAAAGTGCAGACACACACGCCTGATGCTTTTGTTCGTTAGCTTATTTAAGAATAAGTTAAATGAACTAATCTAAATAAATAAATAAATGAAGAAATATATATACCCAGCACTTGCTATGTTCAACACGGCGAGACAGGAAGTGGGTATAAAAGTAATCGGTTTCACAGATGAAATTCAGGCATAGCAGCACAACTGGGGTTAGAAGACAACGGAGGAATAGTACGGAGAGCAGATCGACTCCTGAGCGTGTGGCATCATGTAAGCTGTCTGTTTCATTCTTCGTGTTCAGCAGATTTATCACATCATGCCACATTTTTAGAAGAAAAAAAAACAAACCCTACATTTCTTTTTGTATCACTAAGGTTTTTAGAGTTAGAGTTTACATTCAGTTTGGACTTGATGCTTTAACCGATGAGGACAGATGTCCTGAAGAGTCACACTGAATCTTATAGCACACCTGTGAATATGCTGCCTTGTAACAGGACAGAGTTTCTATCTAAGAAGCACAAACACTGCCCAGAAATGCCTCTTCACCTCCCACATTCCACCCGGGGCTAGTGGCCATCGCTTTTATACGTTGTCTAATACACAGTACCATGTTTAGAGTTATCGGCACATGCCTGTTTGCCTTTCTCTCTTTCTCTGTCTCTCTCTCTCTCTCTCTCTCTCTCTCTGTCTCACTCTCTCTGTCTCACTCTCTCTCTCTCTCTCTCTCTCTCTCTCTGCCTCTTCAGGTCTTTAAAGCAGCCTGATGCCAAAAAGGACAACTCACCCGTCCACAGTTTCACATTTTCCCATTGCACTTTTGTCTAAAACGTTTACACGTGTTGTAAATGGCCCGTATAATACAGTACAATCTTGTTTACAGACGTGGTTTACAGCCGGCCCCCCCTAAAAACCCCTGTTTACTTCACTAAAGCACTATTTTCTACCCAAATCCTGCCGTTGCCTTAACATGACGCTCAGTATTAGTGGGGTGGAATAGGCTGCTGCCTGAGTGCTGCCAAGGTTATTTGTTGCGTTTGTGTTAGGTGTGTGTGACCGTATGTGTGTATGTGTGTGTGTTTTGTCCCAATAATACACCCAAGGTTTTGCCGTACCAACAAAATGCAACAACTGCCAAACCTGCATCCTTCACCAGCTTCGGCTCTACAGCACGGTTCAGACGTTACGTCGTCGCTCTCCGTCGGATGCACAAGCACAAAAAATCACATGCAAGCACATGCCAAATAAAATCGTTAGCACAACGACGACACGCAGGATGACAGTATTACGTGTCAGCGTCCTGGCAGCTTTACCAGCTCACAGGATGTGACATCAAGTGAAATCTTACACACTGCCATTTCAGTGTATCCACACAATCCCAATCAAAGGCTTTTTGAGCACAAGGAGTTTCTTATACTTTAATCACTCGCTCTCAGTAATCCTGCCCAGGGCCGCGCTGGATCCTGAGCCTGTTCCAGGAATACTGAGCATGAAGTAAAGATGTCGGTACTGCAAAACGTTAAAAAGAGCGAGATTTCTATTTCAAGCACAAGTACATCACAGCACATGTATTTTGTTTTCATTTTAATGGCATAAATTGAATCTGAAGAATATTTTAGTATCTTAATAAATAATACCTATGGAGACTAACATAGAGATTACTCCATAATGTAAAAAATTGCACGCTGGCTTATTAGAAATGGGACAGAAATCTTTCGAAATGTTCTAATATAGAATTGAGCATGTGTAACTTAAATAAATAATAAACAAACGCGCTTGCTGGATCATTGATGAGAACCATTGGAACCCAGTTTCTGAACATTAAACCCCTGTGCAAACCGGTAGATGTGCTTGAACCAAATACAGCAATTGAAGCACATGAATGACTAAAATTATGATGAAATACAGATAGAGAACATTTAAAAGTGTTTGACTCCTAAAGCACAAGACAATGATATGCTGACTTCTTGGTCAGCCTGCAAAGCATTCTGGGTTGTTTTTATTCCTGAAGTCATGTATCGCCATGTCAACTGATCCCATCCTTCATGCTACCAAGGGCTCATCAACTTCACTCCAGCTAAGAAAGTAGCGGCACTGCCTTTGAAAAAGCGACAGGGATCCAATCAAAGAGGATTTTAAGAGGGTAGGCGTTGGAGGGTGTTTAAAAAAACAGTATTGGAACAAGGCCAAGATTTTTTTTTGTTTTTGATGATAGTGAAGAAAATGATGGAGAGTCAACACTTGATATCGCTGCACTATGATGTGGTCAAATGGCAGGGGGTTAAACCAACAAATATTAATCTGTTATGTCTCCTGTTGTGTGTGTGTGTGTGTGTGTGTGTGTGTGTTTCAACGTAGTCTGCTTTGCCACTATCAAAACAAACAGGGTAAGATTTTGCGATCTCGCTACACACACAATTCCCGACACGCTCCATTTCTCACACACACACACACACACACACACACACACACACACACACTAGATGTTTAGTAAAGCACAAACTCGTAAGAGTCTTTGCAGACGTGCTGGCTGAGGCTCTTTACTCAGGGGTTTTCTTCACCACACACATCTTCTCTTCAATCTGTTTGTTCTTTCTGTTTTTGCTTTCTCTTAAGTGCTATTTAACAACAGTGTATTTTACAAGAAAAAGTGGAGTTTCTTTGCATTTTTCGCTTATTATGTCAAGTTTTTTGGACAAAAAAAATAATAATGTATGTGTGTTGATCTGATGTGCCGTATAAAAAAAAGCTTGTTGTCTGTAGATTAATATCATTTTGTTTGATTCTAAAATGGATTTGAATAGTTTTAAGTATTGTCTTGAGAAAAGCCAAAGTCAATGCATTTCAGTGGATTATGTAAGCGTGGTACATGTTTGTTTGACTCCTTGGAATCTGTCATTGGATGGAATTTAAAAAGTACAAAAAAACGCAGGCTTTCCTATTTCTAAAACTGATTGTACTTATGCCTTTTGTACCAGTGCAACTTTTTATACTGGCAATTAAAGAAAAAAAAAACAAACAAAAAACAAAAAACCTATCGAGAGTCTGTCTGACCCGGCGAAGGGGTCGGCCAGCGGCTGTTCCCGAGTTCTGATTTCTAAGTTGGCATCCAGGATGGTTAAGTTTTAATATAAAGCTTTTCTAGAACTTTGGCTTGGTATCTTTGAACTTTGACATCTTCTTGTTCTTCTTCACTTCAGCGTTTAGTTTCCTTTATCTTTATCTCTTTGTTTTCTTTTCCTTTGTGTTTTTTTTTTTCTTCTCTTTTTGGAAAGAGGGTCCGGAGTTTTCCTTTTGGCTTGCCGATACTTAAAAAAAAAATCAAGTTTGTCTTTTTCAAAGCGTCTTTACGAAGGCGGTAAGTTTCATTTTGCTCAGTATATTGTGCAGTCTCCATGATAAGACGTTTAGACGATTTAGAAGTATTTAGTCCCCTTCTGTGGATAAATGTATTAGTTTGACAAAGAGATAAAAACAAGTAATTTGAGGACTTTTTTGCTTTTAGCTGTTTAGATTTTTCTGGTTTCTCTGTCCTTCGCTGTTAACCTAACTGTGTAGCTGAAACAGTCAGACTTATTTTTGTAAATGTACGTTCTTGTGTGATGCAGTTTTTTGCTTCTGTCTCCGATATTAAATCATTTTTCCTAATACTCGTCTCTCTCTCTGTGCTGTGGTGTTCCAGTACCTGTCTGATGTTGTAACAGCGTTTACACAACCCTCCAGTGTTCCACCTCTCTCTCTCTCTCTCTCTCTCTCTCTCTCTCTCTCTCTCTCTCTCTCTCTCTCACCCTATTACTTTCTCTCTCCTGTTTTTTCCTACTTTATCCTTTACTGTTTGACGTGTTCTGTTGTGTTTGACGCATTAGTGCAATTGGTTTCATCAACTTTTCACCAAAAGCTCATCGCCAAACGTGGTAAATATACATAGAGATGTTTTATATGTATATTTCTGTGCAGCCCAATTTGCTGTGACAGTAGACGGACAGCCTTTTTACATTTATGTATATATATAAAATAAAAAATCAAACACAATAAACGCTCAACTCACTCAAAAGTACCTCTTAGTTAAAAACCTATTTAATTGAAGAAAAAGGGAAAAGAAAAGTCTTTGAAATTTTGAACATTAACAAGATGCAAGACGCCACAAATTTCACCATCCGCTCTATAAGCATCGCAGACGAAATGGTAGAATTGTCCTTTATCTGTTTTAGAATGTGAGCTAACTGCATCAAGCACTTAGTCCAAATAATAGAGGAAAGTGGAAAGTGGATTTAGCAGCCCTGCCTACAGGCCTGTGCTGTTCTGTACTGTCGGCTCTTCTGGGCGAAGCTCCCCTTGTCCCTCTGTCCTTGTTCCTCTCCGCTCTGTCCTGTCCTTGTCTTTACTGCATCCCTTACAGAGATACCAGAGAGTCCAAATTAATGCAGGTATTTTACAAGTTTTTTTTTTTTGTTTTTTTTTCCTTTATTGTTTTTGGTTTATAAAACAGAGCAGAAACGTTTGAAACATTTTAGAAACATGACTACGTTTACTTTCTGGGACTTTGCAGTGACGGTATATGATTTCAGACATACCTGTACAGTACTGTGTGAAAGTTTGTGTGGTAAAATGCTGTAAAATAAGAAAGCTTTCAAAAATAGAAGGGTTATTAAAATTGATGAACAAAATTGAAAGTAAATGAACAGAAAATAAATCCAAGTCAATTCATTATTTGGCACAAACAATCTTTGCCTGCAAAACAGCATCACTTCTTCTAGGTACGCTTGCACACTTTTTAAAGAAACTCAGCAGGTAAGTTGTTCCAAACATCTTAAAGAACTAAGCACAGCTCTTCTGTGGATGTAGGCTGCCTTAAATCCTTCTATCCCTTCATGTAATCTCAGACAGACTTGATGATGTTGAGATCCCTGTTCTTCTCTACGCTGAAGATAGTTTTTAATGACATTGGCTGTATGTTTGGGATCGTTGTCCTTCTGCAGGCTACAATCGGGGCCAATCAGACGCCTCCCTGATGGTATTGCATGATGGATAAATATCTGTCTGTGTTTTTCAGCATTAAGGACACTTCATTTGCAGAAATTTAGCTCCAAACTTGCAAGTAACCACCACCATGCTTCACTGTTGCCTGTAGACACATTATTGTAGCGCTTTCCAGCTCTTCATCAGCCCTGATCACCTACTGCCATTTTTCAGCACCCCAGTTCCTATGTTTTTGTGCAGAGTTGAGTCACTTGTTTGAGCTTTGTTTCCATGTCGGAGGTTTGGCTTTTTGGCTGCAATTTCTCCATGAAGACCACCAGACTTCTCCGGACAGGTACATGAGTGTACCTGCTCCCATTGGTTTCCAGTTCTTTGCTGATGGCACTGCTGGACATCTTCCAGTCTCAAAGCTAAACATGATGCGTCTTTCAGCTGCATTAGGTTTCCTTGGTGGATCACTGCGTCTACGATCCTCAACATTGTCTGTTTCTCTGTGCTTCTTCAAAACAGCTTTAACGGCACATCCTGAAAGCCCAGTCTGCTTCGAAATCTTTACCTGGGAGAGATGTTTCTAATGCAGTAGAACTACCTTGTTGCCGTGCTCAGTCTTGCCATGGTGTATGACCTGTGACATGAAACTTTCTTCCAGAACCTCACACACCTGACACTGATCCTACAAAATCCCTGACTATGTGAAAGCGTACAAATTGTGCAAGATGCTGGTTTGAAGCCAAAGTGTAGATACACAAATATTGATTTGATTTACATTTTTTTTTCTCTTTGCTCACTTTGCACTTTGTAAACTGCTAATTTATATATATATATATATATATATATATATATATATATATATATATATATATATATATATATATATGGAAGCATTCTTACTTTAGAACATTTCTTTAAACCTGCCTAAAACTTTTGCACAGATTGCCACATGATTCTAATAATCCTAATAATAAACTGATTTTACAAACCTTCTGTTACCTAAGGAAAAAAAAAAAAAAACAGTGACTCGTTAATATGGTGAAATTTTCTGCAAGACATTTGAATGTTTATGGAATGTTTTCAGGCACTTTAATTTCTTCGTGACTTTATACCCATCAGGTTTTTTTGGGGAGATGGTGACAAGCTGCTTTTTTGTTTTTTATTAACTTTAATGAGAAAAAAGAGATGCTGGTGAGAGTGAAAATAACAGGAATGATGAGTGATTAGATGAAGTAACTTTTCTCACAGATGTTTCAGAACTTTATTGGAAATCATCTTTGAGCACCACTGCACTCAATGAGAGTCAAGAGTCAAT